>NC_137879.1:9063149-9083350 GCF_963924005.1 Protomyctophum bolini | reverse complement strand
CACACACACACACACACACACACACACACACACACACACACACACACAGTCACACACACACATAAACACACACCAGGATAATCTCACTCTGCAGGAGGTCACGTGCCGACTCACTGCCTACGTACGTGTACACAAATCCCAAATGATAATCTACCGAGGCACGAACGAACCACTGACAAACATGACATGAAACCCAGCCAATCACTAGCTAGCGCGGCGTCTACACCACGTGATGCGTTTCTTTCTTTCATTCTCTCTCTCTCTTTTTTTCTTCTCCACCCTACCTGTGCTGCTCTGCTGCTGTGTGGCGTTGACAGACAACTCCATGGCCAATTGCGCTGTGTGGCGTGGCAGCAGGGTGTGGACCGTCTCCTTACGTTGGGCACCGAGGGAAACTGTCGCAGCCCGGCTCGGGCTCCCACCATTTAATGCCATTGTTAATGCTACTTACAGGCCTTAGCCAACCAACAGAACGAAGCTCTGCGGGCAGGGCCCTCCCACCTGCGGCAGCTCTCTCTCTCTCTCTCTCTCTCTCTCTCTCTCTCTCTCTCTCAAGGCTAATTTATATTTTTGTCCAATGACACAGTTTCAGTAGACCCATACCAGAGTGCGGTGTCGACCCCGAGTACACACGACTATCGATTGCCAGTTTTTTTTTTACCAATCTGTCGATCATATTCGATTATACAGTAGTTTCTATTTGACAACATTTAACTTAAAAAGACGATTAAATACAACAACCACAAATGTAACCACTTTATAGCCATGTTCAAAAGTGTCGTGAGCTTGTACACATAGTTAAAAAGAAAATTACATTTTAAACATTTTCTCCTGTAATTTCTCCTATAATGACAGGTTGAAAGTGGTAAGAAGAAAATCAGGACACAACAGCTGCAGCGTACTGAAAGATGTCAAAGATGTCACAGAGAAAAGTCAAGTAATGGCTGATATATATCAGCCTGACTGATTCATCCATCTGGCTCTAGTTTGTCGTATATATACGACATCATGGTCATTCCACAAAGTCTAAAAATAGCCTTAACGATGACACCAATGAGCCACTAATTTCACTGCTGCTCCAAAACTTCTGCTTTCACCGCGAGCGAAGAAGAGGATCGCACGCACAGTAGTAGCGTGTGCCGCGCTCGTATTATCGACGGACGGAAATACACCCTTTGATGATACGATGATAAAAAAGAGCATCCCTTGCATTTGGAAGAAGAAGAGCTATACCAATTTATTCAGTGGGTGCACAAACATAATGTGTCAACCTTCTTCTCATCAATATGCAATGTTTGAACATAAAACACCAGGCGTGTAATAACCCATTCTGACCTGAGATCAGATTCATACGAGGTTTCCACTGGACACACACTGGGTCTGATGAACCCATTCTGACCTGAGATCAGATTCTAAAAAAATGTCAGGCGTTCTTCGATTCTTCAAAAATAGCAGACCTACAAGCTCGTAGCGCGCCACTCGGTGGCGCGCTATGAGCTTGTAGATCTGCTATTTTTCAATGGCTAAAGCATGACATGATGCTAACACCGAAATGGGTTCCCGGTCAGAATGGGATAAGAGAGCTCTTCACAGAAGGTACTCCAAGCCTTTGCAACAAAAAATGAGAAGCAATCTCCTGAGATATACCAGGAGAGAGAGCGAGAAGGAGATGGAGAGAGAGATAGAGGGGAGATGTTTTCATTAAGTGCCACGGAAACAATATTGTCACTCAATTTTCTCCAGCACCGAACCAACAAAAAAAAATACCATTAAACCCCCACAAAAGTAACAAGCACACAATGTAAATGTGCTGTGTGCAAGGCTCCACCCCCCCTTCCTTAAATATGAAGATTATCTTCCTCTGATTACAGCCGAAACCCAAGGTTGCCTAGCAACACACAATTAAGGAGTACGCTTTTTTCCGATCGGCAGGCAGGCAGGCGAGGGGCTGCTGCTGCTGGCCCATTATGGGACACAAAATTACCGAAGCAACAAATGTCAGCCAGATGCAAATTACTTTGTTGTTGCTAAAAGAATGTCTAATCCATTTTGGGCAGGAAACCCTTTTGGTGTTATAGCATTATGTTATGCTTTAGCTATTGAAAAATAGCAGATCTACAAGCTCATAGCGCGCCACCGAGTGGCGCGCTACGAGCTTGTAGGTCTGCTATTTTTGAGAAATCGAAGAACGACTGACATAGAAACATAGCTTAGCAGGATTGTAGAAGTCATTTTTTAGAAACTGATCTCAGGTCAAAATTGGTTAACTTGAGGACGGGGAAAGACTGGGAGGCTAAAAAAAAAGGCTGCTGTGACCTTGGAGAGAGTGTTTGTGGCAGACAGAGTGAGCTCCCCTCATCACTCTGTCTATCCTCCATTCCACCATCCTCCTCCTCCTCCTCAAGGCTCAGAGGGTGATTTATGCTTCGTGGTGTGGCCGGTGTCGCCGGTGCCGTAAATAGCCCGAAGCTGACAACGGGTCACACAGTCTGTGCTACTCCTCCACTACAACATTGTGAGCTTGTAGATCTGCTAAAGTGTATACGTATGCAGTAGAGATAATTCTGGGGGTCCGACCCGTCCTTGACATGAAAAAGGTTGAGCACCGCTGACATATAGAAACATCGTTTTTTTTCCAGAATTCTTTCAGGATTTAGAAGCTTTTTTTTTTCTCCAGCCCAAAATGGGTAAGCCAGACTGGGCTGTGTTGTTGACCTGGTTGGCTGGCAGACCCTGTGCGGTCCATGTAATTACCTGTTCTGTTCTGTTCTGTATGCCCCGCTGAGAATAAATGCTACATTATATTCAAAAGGCAAAAACGCAGCCTGTATAGATGAGCACGGGAGAAGAAGAAAATATATATATATCCAAGGGGAAGAGAAAAAAATCATGTAAATACAACACGAGGAGCTCAGTCTTGTCAAAGCAATTCATTGCAACATGCATAATGTGATCAAAAGTACAGTGGCACAGTACTTCATTTTCTTTCATGGCGGGCCACTCTATATGCATGCAAATCAATTCCGCTGCATTTCCGAAGCGAGCGTTGGGCTCATATAACCGCTGTTGGTCATAATAGCAATGCCGCCATACGAGCACTTCAACTGTGGGAGATGTTGTTGGGAAAACAGTGGCAAATGAACGAAAGGGCAAATTTACTTTCAATTAACTTTTCAATTTTCGACCAGATGAGGAATATAGTCTCACCGCATATACACCTCGCTGTCTGATCTGAAGAAAACTTTTAGGTTTAAGTGCAATGAAAATAAAACATAAATTACAAACATGCGATTGCGGGCCGGCTGCAATGTGAAGGCATTCGACGACGGCGGCGTCTATAAAACGCAGTTACCTATTATATTCCCGAACAGCCACACATCCAATTATTGTAATTGGATTGGCGGCCATTAAGCCCATGAGGGCAGAGTAGAGTGTAAAAGAGAGTGACAGTACTCTATCAGGGGAGAAACAAAAGCGCAGATAGTGGTGACGACGACCTTGCCTTTCATGTGTTTTCCGGGGGGCACTTATACTTATACTCGCTCCAGCGTGTTTAAAGGAATTCACAAATCAGATGCTCTTTATATGTTAGACAACGTCTATTTAGAGTAAAGCAACTATAAGGCTGTTATTCTATTTTCTTCAAGGTTGCTAGTGATGCTAGTGATCACAAGCTATTGACACTCATGGCGTCTCTACATGAGCGATACACAAAACGTCACGCAGAAGAAGCAGCACAGAGCTATGATGTGGAGTGGAAATCACGTGTGATCACGCCACACAAAGTGGACAAAAGGAGACGCAGAGGAATGTTCAATAGAGTGAATGCCTTAAATGCTATCACATGGACTCGGGCACAATGGCCCTGTCTGCTATACAACAACAACATACGGTCATTTCAACTGGACGCATCATTATTCTATTCTGCAATTTAAAAACAGACCTCTTTGTAGGAAGCTACTTAATTTGTCGGATGCATCACGTGCGGTAAGCTACTCCGCACAAATTCTGTCAGCATTCACTGAATTGGGCAGAAGTTTACAGTGAGCCAAAAATGTATCTTAAAAAACTATTCTGAAGAAAATCTAGATTAGAAAAAGCAGATAAACGTATAAGAGGCTTGTCTATACCACACAGAAACAATCAAGAAAAGCTACAGCCATAGGGGAAGGAAAGTACAGAGAAAGCGTTGAGGGGAGACGGGTGAGGAAAGGTGAGGAAGGAGAGAGGAGGACTGCCATTACTTGCGTCAGGCGAGGTGATCATGGAGGAGACGATGACGGGGGGCCCGGTGCGGCGGCCCCCTAAGGGCCTGTTAAGGTTCTGCATGGCCTGGAGGGCTCCGGCTCCGGCCATGTTGGGCAGCGGCGCCACGGCCCCCTTGCGGAGCAGCTGGGGGCTGTGCATGGGCGTGGTCGCCACCACGGGCGACATGGGGCCCATGTTGGTGGCGGGCCTCTTCATCAGCTCCATGGGCGAGTAGGACCCCATCATGTAGGTCTTGGGCTGCGCCCCGGGGGTCCCGGGGCCGCCGGCGAGGAGGGGCGCCGCCTGCTGCGCGCCCAGGGCGGACATGGCGAGGCCGGTGTGGGCGTTGTACATGGACAGGGCCCGGGGCTGCGTCACGGCGTTGCTGTACCCTCCGGGGCTGACGGGGAAGGCCGCGGTGGCCAGGTGCGCGGCCCGCGCGGCCGCCGCCGGGTAGGTGGTGGTCTCCAGCAGGTGCTGGGAGGGCGCGCTGCTGGGTCTCCCGGCCCAGGAACTCGCCCATGCGAGGCGAGAGAGGGTGGCGTGCTGCTGCATCAGGGCGGGGTCCATGCTCAGGCCCTGCGGCTGCATGTAGCTGAAGCTGCTGGAGCGCCCGCGCTGCGGCGCCAGCGCCGTGTTGCTCTTGTTGTTGAGGACCACGCGGGTCAGAACCCGCGCCTGGCCCAGGTTGGGCGTGACGGAGCGGATGTCGTGCTCCTCCATGACGCCCAGCATGGCGGGCGAGTCGAAGCCCTGCTGCAGGAGGACAGTGATGGTGCTCTCCGCCAGGCCCTCGGCGCGCAGCGACGTCAGGAACGACGGCTCCACCATCCGGGAGGCGCCGGGGGTGGTGAGCGGGCATGCCCGCGGTCGTCATGGCCATGGCCGGGTCGTAGCTGGGGTCGTAGGGCAGCCTCTGGGAGGCCACCGCTCCGTAGGCGCGGGCGTCCATGGCCTGATCCACCACGAGACTGGTGGCGGCCAGATGGGCGTCCAAAGGGAGGCCACCGACGGTGGTGTAAGCCGGCCGGGAGGAGAGAGAGTACGGCTCAGAGGCGTTAGAGCGAGGGAGGGGCCGGCTGGACCCCGTAGAGCGAGGGAGAGGCTTGCTGGACCCCGTAGAGCGAGGGAGAGGCCTGCTGGACCCCGTAGAGCGAGGGAGAGGCCTGCGGGACCCCGTAGAGAGAGGGAGAGGCCTGTGGGACCCCGTAGAGAGACGGAGAGGCCTGCGGGACCCCGTAGAGCGAGGGAGAGGCCGGCTGGACTCCGTAGAGCGAGGGAGAGGCAGCCCTGCTGCTGATGCACTGGAGGTCTGGGATCTTGGCTCGGAGGGAATCCATATACAACCGGCTCAGCTCGTGAGGGGAGGGGGGCGGGGGAGGAGGAGGAGGGGGAGGGGGAGGAGGAGGGGGGGGAGGCGGAGGCGGGGCATAAGCAGGCGTGGCGGCGCACAAGGCAGCAGGTGTGGCGGCTCTGGCCTGTCCCTGATCCCACACGGTGCTGCTCACCCCCCCATAATTCAACCCTGAGCCGCTAAGTAGCTGCTGCTGCTGCTGGCCGGCATTATAAAAGCCGGCTCCTTCCAGCGTCTGCCCAGACAGGACGGAGTTGGCGTGGTAGTAATCCTGGGGAGGCTGGAGGAGAGGTGGCACCGAGGTGCGGCCCGAGGCCATCATCTGCTCCAGGTAGAGGCTTCTCCCCAGGTCTGCCGAGGAGTTCCTCCTGCTGAGGAGTTCCGGCTGAGGAAATAGGCTTGCCGAGGAGTTCCTCCTGCTGAGGATCGGCTGCCCCGCGGGCCCGTTCTGGACCTGCAGCTGGCTGTAGACCGGCTGCGGCTGGTGGAGCGGCGTGTACGGTTCCGGTTTCTGGCCGAACTGGCCGAACTGGCCCACGTCGGAGGCCAGCTGGTACCACATGGCCTGCTCTGCGGCGCCGACGCCTCCCGGCGCCACCAGGTTCCCGTGGGCCGCGACCGTGCCACAGTAGTGGCAGCGCGTGGAGCCTCCTCCGTCTCCGAGCTGGCCTTCAGTCCATCCCAGACCAGAGTGTCCCTGATGGGAGCCGCCGAAATACGCCTGCTCGCTGCAGCTAAGCATGGTGACAATAAAGTGTGCTGCTATAAAGGGGCTAATGAGGTGGACGTGTTGGGTTTCAGGGCTCCGCTTACACTCGAACCGCCCATCGAAAGGTGAAGAGAAAAAAGACAGGTGAAGGTACCCTTCCACCTGATCTGCACCCCCCCCCATCCCCTTCTCCTTTAAGGCTGAGCTATCATGTAGCTCCCCACAGCCTGCCCAGCTAAATTATTCAGCCCTGGAAACATTAGAACTCCACAAGGAGAGAAACGGAACATGGCAAATGTTATAATACAGAGAATGCACGTGCATAAAGACACACACACACAACACAACACAACACTACACTACATACACTACACTACACACAGACACTCACAGAGAAACGCACCTTTCCAGGGCCCAGTTCTACTCCATTCTACGGGGGACGACGGGGACCATGCTTGTGTCGGGCATCACAATCAAAAGCCTGCCGCACCAGGACTGATGGTGGTTTGCGGTCGGGTTGGGGGGGGGGGGGGGGGGGGGGGGAGGGATAATATGCAGGATGGCACTGTTGTGGCTGCGAGCACGCTGAATGGAGGAGGGGACATGTGGTCGTGCTAATCCAAAGGGGAACTGACCCACGCCGCCATTGGTAGGGAATCTAGGGATGCCTCTCTCATCCAACACCACGACAGAGGATTAGTGTCACCGACTTAAATCCCCCCCTCCCTCCCCTCCCCCCGTGACATCACTGTGAACCAGATATACCGTCGTACACAACACACACACACACACACACACAGCTAGCACCGTCCGACGCAGCAGGCTACCCACCCATGCCCGTTACGTTACGGCGATGTTTACCACGCTCACAGGTTATCACCGGGGGGGGACGGGACGTCTCCACTGGCCCGAGACACTCCACTGTGAATGACTGAGAGTGGATGGGCTCCTACGGCGTCCCCCTCCCCAGGGGAATGGAGGGAGGGGGACCCTGGGGGGGCCAGTGGGCCAGGCTTGTGATGTTGTGTCTGTGTGTTGTGTCTGCAGGCCAGGGGGAAGCACTGAGGCTCAGAGATAGATAATCCACAACGAGACATAGGCCAAGGGGGCGACGCGTCTGAGAGACACCGACTGTGGCACTGCAGCAAGCACCACACGCACATACACACACACACACACACGCACACGCAGGAACGCACGCAGGAACGCACGCACACACGCACGCACGTACGCAACGCACGCACGCAGGAACGCACGCACACACACACAGCCTCCTCTGCTGGCCGGCTGCACACTCGCACTAGGCCTGTCTGCCATTATTGTCTCCACCAGGCCATTACATGGAGGGAGACGGTACGTTTTGCATCATGCAATTCGGTACACACTATCTCCATAGTAAATGTGATCAACACAGATCCGTTATACATTCTTCATATATTACTCCTGCACATTTTGTCTAAATATCACAAATGCTATTAGTTACACAATAGTCTTCTAATCGCAGTTATTTAAGATGATTGCAATTATTTTTGCATAATCACCGTAATCGTTTGTATGTTGAAAAAAGGTTTAATACATTTTCAAATTAAAATAGTGTGGTCATGTCATATTGAATGATATTGGCTGGGTGTTGTGCAGCAGTTGAATGAGACCTTCAATATGGAGTTTGAACCTGACCCTATGCGTCTGATTTTTGGACTGAATGATAATACGATTGTTTAACAAGTTCCATAATGTCTGTTTAACCTTTTAACTTATGCTGCTAGGGAAAATATTCTGTTGTCTTGGATTAATGAGAAACCACCAACAAAGAAAGACTGGCCCAAAATAATCATGCAATGCATGCCGTTGGAATGTTAACCTGCCAGCCACGCTCCACAACAGATGCCGTCTATAATATATGGCACCCATATTGGCTATTTATTGGCCCTCAATTAGCTGCCACCTTGACCACAGGCTTCCATGGCAGAAGCGATACCGCTAACCTTGATGGACAGGATCATAATTCCTTGTTTATTTACTTTATACCTTCTGCTGTGGGTATTAATAATACGGTTATTGTCTTGAAATCGCATTTCCATTCATGCGAGTGAAGTCTGGACTGTGGTTACGGGACTACAGCGTTGACAGCCAATCAGCAGAACAACAATATCGTCAGACATCATATCGTCAGAGTACCCGTTCCACCCATCTGTCTGTGTCCCGTGTATAACCATATAAGGAGGTTTCGGTATGTGTCTCTGTGTGTCCTTTTATTCCTATATATGGTGTTCTGTGTCAGGCTGCGGCATGCCCAAATATGGAGTGTTGTAATGTCAGAACAGGCCAGCTCCATAGATGGACCCAGGGCAGGTGCTCTGTCCAGAGCCCGGGCAGAGAGAGGTCTTTTGTGGCGGTTCTAGACATGGGAGTTATTAACGTTTTAAGATTTTCGATCTCGTCGGCTAAAATGGGGGGAACAATTTCGATGACGTCCCACCGGAAAATAACATTGAACGTTGCGCAACAGACGCTCCCAGCCTGTGGAGCAACAGACGCTCCCAGCCTGTGGAGCAACAGACGCTCCCAGCCTGTGGAGCAACAGACGCTCCCAGCCTGTGGAGCAACAGACGCTCCCAGCCTGTGGAGCAACAGACGCTCCCAGCCTGTGGAGCAACAGACGCTCCCAGCCTGTGGAGCAACAGACGCTCCCAGCCTGTGGAGCAACAGACGCTCCCAGCCTGTGGAGCAACAGACGCTCCCAGCCTGTGGAGCAACAGACGCTCCCAGCCTGTGGAGCAACAGACGCTCCCAGCCTGTGGAGCAACAGACGCTCCCAGCCTGTGGAGCAACAGACGCTCCCAGCCTGTGGAGCAACAGACGCTCCCAGCCTGTGGAGCAACAGACGCTCCCAGTCTGTGGAGCAACAGACGCTCCCAGCCTGTGGAGCAACAGACGCTCCCAGTCTGTGGAGCAACAGACGCTCCCAGTCTGTGGAGCGATGCGGTCGGTTTGGATATCAATAATCTCCTTCCTTTTGATCAATCTCCGTACGGAGCGCTCATGGGCGTTATACTAATTGATAGGGCGGAGATCTCCGTCCTTATCGCTCAGGGTGTTAAAATGTTTACAATTCTTTGTGTTTGTTTGTTTACACACACACTGTACATACTGTGTGTATATCACACTGCATGCAACAAAGTAAGGACGCCAGGTTGAAAGTGGCTACCATAACATAACAATGAGCGTATTGGTGGTTCAATTACATTTCTGTTTCCATTGAGGCCGTGCCATATCCTTCCATCTGCGCCACGCCGTCATTGTAATGGCCTCGTAATGCCTCGTACCATGTAGCAGTGCAATAATATGACAACAGCATGACGGAGCGCGCCAACGTAAACTATACGGCCTTATCCACTCACACTCCATTCATCTGGTTCCGAGGCAGTGCCAGCAGCAACACACCGACTACACACTACAGCGACCGACTGCACCAGTTGCACGCACGCACGCAACAAAGCTTATCTGAGAACCTTGCCTTCACAGAAAAGATAACCGTGCCAGCTTTTATTTTGGCCATGACATGAGAAAATGTATAAACACAAAGGCGGAGAAGGAGGAGGAGGAGGAGGACGGACGGACAATAATGACAAAACGAGTTCTGTTAACTGCACGATGGGAAAAGACAAAAAAAAGAGGCTGATCATTTGGGAGGCCGCGGCCCCACTTCACCAGCTGGGCTTTTTACTTCAAGGACAGGACAGACAGCGCAGGCAGGCGAGGAGGGGGAGGAGGAGGAACGGGGGAGCGGGCGGGGACACGCGGGGGGCGATGGGGGCAGCGAGATATGATTGGGCTGCGGCAGACTGTGAAGATGGAAATCACTTTAAGCCTATTTCTATTCTATTCTCTCTCTCTCTCCCTGCTTTACCCTCCATTCCACTCCACTGCGACGCAGCTATAGCTATAGCGCGCTACTGGAGGGTGGTGGTGGTGGAGGAGGTGGTGGTGGAGGTGGAGGAGGTGGGCTGTCAAGGGAAGAGAGATTCTTTTCCCACCCCCCTGTTCAGTGAGTCTCCAGTGACATCATCTGGATGCTATACTACAGATGAGGCAAAGAGACGGAGAGAGAAGCAATACATGTGTTACTGTTGGGGAGTGACAGGCTAGTGACAGGCTGCCTAGGATGTTGACGTGGGGGTTTTGGGGGAAATACTTTCAGTCACAATTGTTCTGGGAGACAGGAGACAGGAGACAGGAGACAGGAGCGACTACCTGTAAACCGCCCGAGACAAATGCTAGAACCAAGCAGTTTTATTTTTTTAACAGCGAGGGCTAAAGTGATCGTATAAATATAAAACAGACTGTATATCCATCAGATTAACACTGTTAAAAAGAAGGACCGAAAAAGTAGGTCAAAATAAATGGTGTTATATACGTGAGGCAAATAATAAATATATTCTTTTAATGAATCCTTTAAAAAAAAAGTCATCCCCGGGGGCACGCCGGTAGATGATTGGATGGTGCGTCGACCACATAATCGATTCCAGTTGCATCATGCTCTCTCTCCCTCTCTCGCTCTCTCTCTCTGGATCTGAATAAAGCAACAACAAATAAAAGAAACTGCGTAGAAACACCTTTATCATTCTCTATGATGCAGATCCGAGTAAAGAACGGGTTTGCTTTTCTTCTCCAGGATGAGGTAAAGCATGCCTAGCGTGTTTCCCTCAGCCAACCTCCCCCCTGGCTGCTGCTGCATTCCGTTATTATGGGTTCACTTTTTTTTTTTGTCAGCTGTAAAATACACCATTAATCACTTCGCTTCTCTCCACGGCAACCACCAACAATAACTTCTTTTAATAAGCCCCTTCCACTGGGCCGCGTGTCACTCACGCTCCCCCGCCTCCTGACAAAAACATTAATAACAACAATAAACATCCCGGGTCCAAGCTGGAGGCTGGAGGCACTATAAAGCCCAAACACTGATACGCTGCATCCGTCCCCCTCCCCCCTCCCCTCTCCTCTCCCATGCAAATTGGCACATTCCTTACAGTTATGCAAAGAGAAAGAGGGGAGGAATTCATCTCGTCAGCAACCTCTGATATGCAACGAGACCGAGCCCTGGATGCCAGTGTAATGCCACTGGAGTCACTGAAGATGTCTAGCAATTAGAAACGCAATACGGGGGACTTCATATTCATCATATCGGGGTATAGGGGAATATTAATATTTTGGTGGTGAACAATGACAGGGCCATGGGCCAACAATGCGCTCCTCTCGCCTCGCTAGCTCCCAGGCTGTTATCCCATTCTGACCTGAGATCAGATTCATACGAGGTTTCCACTGGACACACACTGGTCTGATTAAACCATTCTGACCTGAGATCAGATTCTGAAAATGTCAGTCGTTGGATCAGTCGATTTTTCAAAAATAGCAGACCTACAAGCTCGTAGCGCGCCACTCGGTGGCGCGCTATGAGCTTGTAGGTCTGCTATTTTTCAATAGCTAAAGCATAACATGATGCTAACACAAAAATTGATTCCCGGTCAGAATGGGTTATGCAGCTCGGCAACAACCAAAAAAGAAAGGACCTCTAGGTAGAATAATGTGGAACAACAGACGTCCGGGCAACGGTCGTGCCGCCGCCGGAGCAATCTGGCCATCTTTCTAGGGCACGGGATGCTAACGGCGGGAACTTGGCAAGCGGCGCGGAGGAGGAGGCTCGAGAGAGAGAGAGATGATGAGAGCCGCGGAATGATTTCGATAGCTATAGCGAGCGACTCCACGACTGCTGCTGCTCCGTCCATTAAACTTTCATAGGAACGTCATAAATTAACAGTACGACTGCCACGGACACGACAATTTCAAGAGTCAATTACTGTGATTGTACAGCGTATTAAAGTTTGAACAGGGCCTGCGGGCCTTTCTCCTCGCTCTAACAAGAGCCCTGGGAGCGGGGAGGTGGGAGCCGCGGTGCTTGATGGTTGGTTGGCGGGGGTCTTCTCGAGCGCAGCGGAGCACATGGTTCCAATTCTGGGGGCAGAGTGGGGCTTTTTTTCGAGGGCTTCACATCTGTTGCGTTATCAACCCTCCAGACGACATGCAGCCCCCCCGTTTAAACCATGCATCTCTGTGGTGCATGACACAGCATGTCACACATGTTAGCGTGGGTGGGAGGTCATTTAGCAGAACAAGACCTTACTGCTATAACCCATTTTGGGCGGGTACCCCTTTTGGTGTTATTATGTTATGCTTTAGCTATTGAAAAATAGCAGATCTACAAGCTCATAGCGCGCCACCGAGTGGCGCGCTACGAGCTTGTAGGTCTGCTATTTTTGAAAATTCAAAGAACCACTGACATAGAAACATAGCTTTTTCAGAAAACTGTCAGGATGTAGAAGACATTTTTAGAATCTGATCTCAGGTCAAAATATGATAAAGCATGAAAAAAAAGACTTTTGACTGACTGGTGCGAGTTTTTTTTAAAGCGAGGCTGGTTTGTTGTGAGCTTTTTGTCTTCCATGTTGGGTTCGTTCGCCCTCTCTCCTCCTCTCAGCCTGCCTGTCATTATCAAGCCAGTGGCCCGTGCTGCATCACAGATGGAGCAGACAGAAGGAGAGAGGCGACAGCCCGTGTGCTTTTTGGAAAGACGGAGAGTGTTCAGCTGAGTGAGACAAGAGAGACCGATGGAGAGGGAGAGAAAAACCACAGAGAGGCAACTTGTCTCCACATCACCGATGGGGGAAAAGAAGAGAGAGAGACGGCGACTGTAGTTAAACATGAAAGGACAGCCTGTTAGATGTCATATTATTGTTGTTCTCATCGTGCCATTTCCACGGACTAACATATGCAATGGGCTGTCGAAACAGGCAGGGTTTTGAATGCCATATACCTAGAAATATCATGCCACTCATTAACCCATTACAGTTAAACCGGGAAAGCATCTACTATATCTGTATCTATAACTATAAATGCACAAAGCCTCTGTATACGTCTGTAATCAAACGTACCTCGAGAACCGTTCGCCCCACCCACTTCAAATTCGACACACGCCTTCCACACCCCTACAGGGACTGCCCGGTGTCGAGTGGGTCAGACCCACGGTTGTCCACGAATCCTTCTAGTTTCTGTAATTTTAGATTTTAGCTATACTGTGTGTATATAGCAGCAACATATGCTTTTCAGAAAATCCGATGTAGAACAGTGGTTCTCAAAAGAGCGGATCTACAAGCTCTACAGCGCATCACTTCGTGCCACGCTGCGAGCTTGTATACATCTGCTATTTTTTGCGCTCAAATTTAGTTTTTACAGAAATCCTCACTTCTGTGGGTCGCTCGCTGTAACTAAACATTTTCAGACGAGGGTTACGTGGCCAAATCATTTAAATTTGAAAAGGTTTGAGAAGATCGGCCTCAGGTCTTACACGGTTCAAAACTCAATCTGCCGCGAACACATTGGACGAAAATAAGCAGATCTACAAGATCACACGACCTTTTGACGATTTGGGTCGTTTTTCTGCAAAGATTTATTTATTGGGTCAAGAGGGAAATACTACAGCGAATCCAGCTCTTTAACCCATTCTGACCGGGCACCCATTTTGGTGTTAGCATCATGTCATGCTTTAGCTATTGAAAAATAGCAGATCTACAAGCTCATAGCGCGCCACCGAGTGGCGCGCTACGAGCTTGTAGGTCTGCTATTTTATTTTAAATCGAAGAACGACTGACATTTTTAGAATCTGATCTCAGGTCAGAATGGGTTAATCAGACCAGTGTGTGTCCAGTGGAAACCTCGTATGAATCTGATCTCAGGTCAGAATGGGTTAAGCAGGTAAAATGATCACAATGCAATTCTCCAGCAGTAATATCCTGTGAGACATACAGTAGAGTATAACTCTAATCTAATCAGGCGGAATAGGGGGAAATATTATCGCAGTCTATACGAGCAAAACAATCATGAGCCCCAGACAAATAACACACACACACACACACACACACACACACACACACACACACACACACACACACACACACGCCACCACCACATAGAGCCATTGTCCTGCCTCGGGGGCCATGGGATCCGGTTGAATGGCGCGTGATAAAACACTGGTTCAGCTCAAATTAAAGCACGGGACATGAAAAGAACCCACGGCCCGAGGGGGTGGGACAGAGAGGACCATGGGAGATCACTGGTCAGACCACACACACTAAACGCTTCACGCACCGCTCAGGAGCTCAAGGGCAGTGGTTGGAGAAAAGTACTCAATATTGCAGTGTAGAAATACTCTTTAACCCATTCTGACTTGAGATCAGATTCTAAAAATGTCAGTCTTTCTTCGATTTTTCAAAAATAGCAGACCTACAAGCTCGTAGCGCGCCACTCGGTGGCGCGCTATGAGCTTGTAGATCTGCTATTTTTCAATAGCTAAAGCATAACATGATGCTAACACCAAAATGGGTTCCCGTTCAGAATGGGTTAACAAGTATGACAGTCCGGAATAAAAAAATGTACTTGAGTAAAAGTACAAAAGGTATCGGTGTCAACATTTCTGTATGGATATGTTGAAAATAGCAGATCTATACAAGCCACAATGCATCACATCGAGACGCATTGAAATGTTGAAATGTATATACTAGGGCTGATGTATAGGTCTATGTTTTATAAATCTACAAAGTAACTAGTAAATAGAGTTTTCAAATGAACGTAGTGGGGTAAAGGTAGAAAATATAACTAGGCTAAAAGTATTGGAAATGCTCAGGTACAGTACAAATACCTCAATATTGTACATAAGTACAGTATTTGAGAAAATGTACAGTTACTTGTATACACCACTGATCTCTGCAGATGACAGAAACCAAACGCTTCACGCCTGCTTATGAGCCAAGGGGCGAGAGAGAGAGAGAGAGAGAGAGAGAGAGAGAGAGAGAGAGAGAGAGAGAGAATGACAGAGAGAGAGAGAGAGAGAGAGAGAGAGAGAGAGAGAGAGAGAGAGAGAGAGAGAGAGAGAGAGAGCGAGAGAGCGCGCTACATTAAAGATGCTGCCTTCCCAGGTGGTGTCTTTGATTAGGCTAAACTAACAGCATATCATAATAATAAAAACACTAGTCACAGCATCACCTCCTCATTATTGGCTTGATAGAAGCCAATAAAAATCCCTTAAAGCCTAAAATACCTATGATAATATCTATCAGGTTCCTGCAGGCCTCTGTAGTTCTCAACCTGTGGCCCGGGACGCCCAGGAGAGTCCCCACATGATCTGTTGGGGGGGTCCCAAGTGAAAATGTGATTATTTTGGGGGGTTCCCAGTCAAAATGTGATTATTTTGGGGGGGTCCCCAGTCAAAATGTGATTATTTTGGGGGGTCCCCAGTCAAAATGTGATTATTTTGGGGGGGTCCCCAGTCAAAATGTGATTATTTTGGGGGGTCCCCAGTCAAAATGTGATTATTGTGGGGGATCACAGCCTGAAACGGTTGAGAACGACTGCTCTAAATGACTAGTTCCCACCTCCCAAATCCCTTCGCGACAATTCATCGCGATGCATCATGTTGTGAGCTTGTATAGACCAGCTATTCTCGCTGAGCGTTTGCACCAGATAAGGGGATGCTAGAATTCCTGTAGTTAAAAAAAAGAAAATCTGTTTGACAAATCAGGCGTCAGATGAGTCTGGGAAACACCCATGAGTATTCTGGAGACGGGACGACCAAAGCTCAGGTGGACTGTGATGAGAGAAGCGTATAGTTTTTGGCTACGCTTCCCCCATCCTCCAAAAAGAGACACACAGTTTGGGCTTGAAGAGACAGAGAGTCGACGAGACGCCCCACAGAATCACAGCTTCATCCGTGTGCCAACTGCTCGCCTGGTTGAAGTGTGTGTGTGTGTGTGTGTGTGTGTGTGGGCCCCGAATCGAGAAATGCAATCGCCTGGAACCGCGGCCAAACAGGGAGCCTGCGGGGACTTTACCTGAGTGCGAAAACAAAACGCCTTCTTCCGTGCCCAGTTCCTACCTTTTACCACGGAGGAAACTGCCGCCATTGGCAAGCCTCATCATCCCCGCTATACTCAAATAATTTGGTGGGAATAACTTTGCATTGGACATTGGCGTGTGAACAAATCGCAAATTGCCAAGGCTGTGTTTGTGTTTTTTCCCTTTACTTTTTTCTTACCGCCCTCACAATGGCTGCCAGAGAACCCGATTCACTGATCCTGTACGACGACCATCTGGAGAGGGCCTGTGTGTGTGTGTGTGTGTGTGTGTGTGTGTGTGTGTGTTGTAAATGAGTGTGCATGAGAGAGAGAGAGAGAGAAAAGTATATAAAGCCAGGTACGCTTGCTGCAAAGTTACTCTGCTTGCATCACAGAGCTGACTAGAGCGGTCGCTCCCTCCTGACTAAACGGATAACGTCTTTGTCAGTCTGACTCAGTGGAATGAAACAGCTGGCTATCTATCGAGGACATTAGTGGCTCTAATCAGTGATGACTCACCTGTGGGCCAAACGATGGAAGGGACTGTTTGATGAGTCAACTTATAGACACGTTACGTTAATTGATATTAATAGCCTCGTTCTGGAGTCCACTCCTCACGCATCGACCACTTAAGACCTAGAATACCAATAGCAAAAAATACACAATACTCCCACAACGCACTGTGATCTTGCAAAACAGCTTTTTTTAAATCTACATATACTGTATATAAATAATATATTTGGCATCCCAAATTAGGGACGCCAGGGTTAAATGTGGTTAAAAGAGTAATGACGCATTTTGACCATTTCTTCATACAGAAACAACAAGTCCAACAACGGATGGCTCCAAAACTACTTCCTGGTCTATCTCTCACTCATCTACACCAGTGGTCCCTGAGGGGGTTCCAGGTGGTCCCCAGCAAAATGATGGATAGTTGGTAACCAAATGGACCCTTATAGATCTTTAACTCTTGAGAGCATAAGTCTGTTAAAGAGTTAAATTATTGTCCAACATCTGCATTACTATAAATTTATAAGAAGTAAAGTCTACACAATTAGAGAATGTAAATGCCGTCGATATGGGGAGTCGAACCCGCGGCACACTGCCAGACTGGATTACCACCCAAGGTGCCAGGACCGCTGAGCCACGGCCCAGGCCAATAATTGTTATTTATTTTGATCAAGGTTTGCCTTTTATCTCTCCTATGGTACCACACAAATACAGCATGGAATGCTACAAAATATATAATACGTTTTGGGTCTGAAAGGCTTGATTTAATCAAATGGTGGTCCGTCGTGGCTCAAATGCCATAAATAAAATGCATAAAATATAAAATGCATAAATTGTAAATTTAGCATGTCCCAAATAAACGGACCCTATACTATGGGCTCTCTTTCTCAGGGCCAACAACGCAGTGATGTCCCAGGATGTGCCAAGCATATGTTCTCCGCTTAAAGGCTTCGCGTGCACGCGCCGTGCACCGAGCGAGGCTCTTCTTACATCACGATGCAAAACAAACAAGGCATGGAGGCACCGGGGGTAATGTTGCGTCTCGCTTCATTTTCCAGCACTGCGGTCATGTCTTCCCCCCCCCCTGCGCTGCGCGGCGGGCGTGCAATCCGTGCATGCATGCATGCGCCATGCGGGCTCCGGGAGGACCCGGCAGCCTAACAAGCCTCTCGGGAATCCAAGACACACCGGGGAGAGCAGGGAGATGATTTTTATACCTCGGGACATATCAGCCTGACACTACATACACATACACGCACACGCACGCGCGCAGACACCTAGCGAGACACATTCTGAAACAAGTGGATTTAACACAAACACACACACACAAACACACGCTCTTGTATTCCCCAGTCTCTGATGCAGCAGCTCAGTGGTTTTTTCGTGTAGTAATAGGGCTTCCCATGCTCCATAAAAGATCATCCAGGATTTGCAGTCCATTCCGAGGAGGAGGAGGAGGGCCTCGGTATTGATGCAACACTATTGCAGAACGTTCAAGGACCTAGCTACCGCACGCACGCACACACGCACACGTGCACGCACGCACTCACCGGCTACTGATTGGATGGTATCAAACAAGTGTGCTTGCCTCGGACAAAACAATTCAACCCCATAGTAATGGCTCTGGGTTAGCCCATTTTGACCTGATATCAGTTCTAAAAATGTCTTCTACATCCTGACAGTTTTCTGAAAAAGCTATGTTTCTATGTCAGTCGTTCTTTGATTTTTCCAAAATAGCAGACCTACAAGCTTGTAGATCTGCTATTTTTCAATAGCTAAAGCATAACATAATACTAACCTAAAATGGGTTAGAGATACTTGTGGTCTCTACTGGCACATGAGTCACAGGCCTGTGCATGAGTCACACTCACGCACACTCGCACACACACACACACACACACACACACACACACACACACACACACACACACACACACACACACACACACACACACACACACACACACACACACACACACACACACACACACACACACACACACACACACACGATGTGATGCTGTAATCTCATTTACAGTATACGTCCAGATAGCGGTCTGCTGATGAGGTCAACGTTTATACAATCGTTACTACGGGGTGTGTGTGTGCAGCAGTAAGTCAGGAGCAGATTGTGATCAATGGGAGGATCGGTTATCAATAACAGGTCCCCGGGTTGTGATAACAACAGTAAAATGTTACAGTTTGTGTAGTGGTTGAAAACCTGGAGGTCACAGCGGGTCCCCTCCGGCTTCATTTGAACCGCTTACAGCATATATGTCAAACTCAAGGCCCGGGGGCCAAATCAGTCCCGTGAATGAATTATCTTTGGCCCGCGGGATGATATTTAATTAGTATTAGAACTGGCCCTCTGGTATACTGCACGGACCACCATAATACTACAAGTCCCACAATGCACTGCGAGTGCATTGGCACGTATCGAGGGCCCGCAAGCGCAAGCGCAAGCATGCATGCGTCTTCTCTTCACTATTGATCAGCAGTGAAAGTATACCACTTGTGGTCAACTTTCAGCTACCCGCCCTCTCCCCAAAAATGGCCTGTGTGTTGAAACACAGTCCGGCCCTCGACTTGTACCAATTTCTTTATTTTGGCCCACTGTGTATTTGAGTTTGACATCCCTGGCTTACAGCCTATAGAGTAACATGTGTAGTGATAGGGGTCACCCATGGGTCCATGCGTTGTTTTTCATCTACACAACGACTTTGACAAGGGAAAGAAAGGGCCACTATATTTACACTCTCACTCCAGAGGGCCACATATCATATATGCATGCATATATGCTGTCAGGCAGAGACCTCTACGAAACAAAAACTTGCTAAAAATAACCGATCTACAAGCTCAAGACGCGTCACAATGCGATGCATTTTCAGCTTGTAGATCTGCTATTTTAGCTTCTTTCTTTTTTTTTTCATCCTGAAATGTTTTTACTTTTTAAGTTCTGAAAAGGAGTTCTGAAAAGTAAAACATTTACCAGTCACATTCACCAGTTGCCCGTGTATGATCTACACCAAATTGCCAAAAATATCTACAATACGTTACAAGCTCACAACGAGTTTCAACAGAACTTGGTGTGATATGAACTCTCGCAAATCTGCTATTTCTGCTGAACGTATGTATGCCTATTACGAGCAGACGTGCCCAGAAATAGGGATGCTAGGGTTCATGCGGTTCATAAGCAACAGTAAACTAAACAGTAAGAGTTTCACGCTTTGTTCAATGACAATAAATTAGACCCATCAATATCCCAAACGCATCCCACATCCCAATGTGGTTCAAAAATAATAGCAAACAACGTCGATTTGTAAAGATTTACCAAAATGTGTGACGAGCACAATAAGCAAAAAACTGATTATTTTTCTTCAATTTATCCAAAACCTGATGGAAAAACTTCTATATTTGGGAAAAGGAGAGACGCAAC
>NC_137879.1:9016757-9062949 GCF_963924005.1 Protomyctophum bolini | reverse complement strand
AGAGACGCACACATGACATCATGGCTGCAACAGCCTCTTCCAACACAGTGAATACAAGGTCAAATAGGGAGCAATGACACGCTAGTCACTGCAAAGACATGTGGTTGGCAGTTAGATAGATATGTAGGGAGAGAGAGAGAGAGAGAGAGAGAGAGAGAGAGAGACGGATGGACGGACGGACGGATAGATAGATAGATAGATGTACCAGAGTGGCTCACAGTCACAACCTCAGCCTGATGGCCTAAAAATATCTCCCCCGAGCCGCCATAGGCAATTGCCTTTGGCCTCGGGTGGTTAAGATGTTGGCTTTCCCCCACGTGGCGCGGGAGACGACCCGGGTTCAATCCCCGGGCGTTACAGATAGATAAGATAGATAATATAGATCCGTTCCGTACCTTCACAGATCCGGTCCAGTCGCTGCCTCTTCACTTTGTGTTTGTCGGTCAGGGACATGGCGGCGGCGGCAGCGTCGACGCGCTGGGGGGGGAGGGAGGGGGGGCCGGGGGGGGGGGGGGGACCTCTCCTCCTCAGCGACGGGGGAGGAGGGGGTGGGGGGACGGGGGGGAGAGGGTGGAGGATCCTAACGCGCTGTCAGCAGCAGCAGCGGTCCCCGGGGCATTCCGCCTCCAGACGACACCTGGAACACACACACAAGACACATGGTACAGTCAGTGGCAGGAACACACCAACACACACGCACACGTCGTGCACGCACACGCACACACACACGTGCACGCACACACAGAAAAAAATGAAATGCTGTAACACAGCTGTAAACTATTTAAGTACACAATAACATTCACACACACATGTGGGACGTATGATTGATATACAAGCAAAACTGTAACATTAAAGAGTCCTTCACTACAAAGTCACTGCCAATGTCTTTCCCTCACAGAGTCTAGGAAGCTCAAGCTATATACAGGCTGTAAAACATCTCAGGGACACATGCGCACGCACACACGCACACGCACACACACACACTCTTTTGGTGACAAAGTGCCCTTTTTGCTGCTCTAAAAGTGACAAAGCACCCTGCATGCTCTACTACGAGTTCCTCTCCTCTCTCATCGTTGAGTGATCCTCTGAGCTGCGTCCCTCTCCAAAATGCCCCCCCCCCCCCCCCCCACACACACACACACCCCCACCCCACCCCCCTCAGTCAAACACCAATCTGCCCTTTCTCTCTCCCATCGTACTACAGTATAACTCTCCCCCCCTGGAGGCACGCCGGGAAAATCCTGACACATCCTCCAGGAAAAAAGAGGAAACGCTCAACAAAGCAAACATGAGAAAGAAAAAAGATTCACACGATTCATATTCGTACAATTCATGAGGGGTGGGGGCCAGGGGGGGGGGGGGGGGGGGGGTTATTTGTCTTCACAAAAAATGAAGGCTTTTTTGTGTAAATGGAGCTGATGATGAGAGAGCACTGTGTGTCTTGTAATGACACATTCTGACCATTAGAGGGTAGTTAACGTCTACTCAGGGAGTGAGTAGACTAGCCGCCTCCACCACCACACATCACACATCATGTAGTGTAACCTAACCCTGTACAACAGACACACTTTAACCTACTCTATTATTTCAACCCCATGTACTTCAGTGACGGGGCGTCCCCCAGGGGTCTGTACTATGCCCCCTCCCTTTCCCACCCCCCCCCCCCCCTCACCACAACACCACCACCACTAGATTGGCTAGATCTACAAGCCCAGGAACGTGTTGTTGTGGTCAGCAGTGTCAGCTATTTTCTCTGAATGTTTTGCTCTGGGAATAGAGACACGTGTGATGAAGGTTTTCAATGTTGTAATAATGGGTCCCGGGAACCCAAGGGTGGGTCTTTTAGATGTGGGTCCCAGCCAGGGAATCCTACTTCAATGATGTTCGTTAAGAGTACAGTACTGAGTACAGTATTATTTACATCCCAGGACCCCCGGAGGGTGACATGATTGTGTCTTTCCTTTCCAATAATTGAGTGAGTCTAAGGATGCAGGATGTAGGCTGTTGTCATCACTGGAGACCAGTGGGTAGGGTAGGGTTTCAAAGGGGGGGTGGGGATGACCTACCAATACACAAGCACTCATGTGCTGTGAGCTTGTATATCTTGTATAACGCAAATAATCAAAAATGACACTCAACGACCCAAACCCAAAACTAGCCTATACAAGAATGGCCTTATAGCATAACCTTTGATTTGACAGAATGTACACTAGCTGTTAACAAACACAGGTTAAGTAAATTAAATCAATAAAAAATAAAACAAGACAACAAGAAGGTTGCTGTTCATAGTTCATAATTATGCCTCAGCGTTGCGCGTCCTCGCCCTGATTAAACCATTTTGGGCAGGAAACCCTTTTGGTTTAAGCATTGTTATGCTTTAGCTATTGAAAAATATCAGATCTACAAGCTCGTATAGCGTGCCACCGAGTGGCGCGCTACGAGCTTGTAGGTCTGCTATTTTTTGAAAAATTGAGGAACGACTGACATAGAAACATAGCTTTTTCAGAAAGCTGTCAGGATTTAAAAGACATTTATAGAATCGTTCCCAGGTCAAAATGGGTTAACAGGCTGTGCGTGGAGATAATCGCACGTCACTTTGTGTGACGGGCGGGTAGGGGGGGGGGGGGCCCGTGAACGAACGCAACGGGGAGGACGCGGTGCACGAGGCGGCCTTTAATGGACGGGGTTGAGTGGCATTGTTTGACAGACATGCTCTTAATTATACATGCAAGGGCATCTGTTCTTCTGACAGAGCGAAAGCAGAAGCCTGTGCATATCTTCAGCGCTGGTATTACATTTATAAAGGGTGTCAGATATAACGAAAACACCCCCAAACAAATCTGGAGTGTGGGCGGACTCTATACATCAAATTAGAATAAAATGTATACCACACAAGTGGGATTTAAAGGTTACATTTTAGTAGTATTGTAGCCTTCATGTTAGACGGAGGATGGCTTTTAAACTTTGCACCTTTTCTTTTGGCAGCACTGTTTCATTTGCTCACCGTGGATCAACATTAACACAAATTCTTCTATACATGTATATATATATTTGCATCTGCCAAAGCTCTGTGGACATTCCTTTTGGTATGTTAGTGTGTGAGCATTCCTTTTGTATTCTTAAATAGAAAATGAAACACATCGCATCTGTTCTTGTGACATCGAGTCGTTTTCTCGCGTCTTTCTTTTCTTGTGACATTATTTCATGTCCTGGGGACAAAGTAGCTATACTTGTCATTGTGTCTCCTATAAAGTCTCACTTTGTGAGGACGGAGGAAGAGGAACGAGGAAGAGATCACAACAGAGTGTAGGAGCAACACCACCGTAGTAGTTCATGATGAATCTGTTAGAGAGGAAACTAGGCCGACCTTAAGCCTTGCTTGGCGGGGGTGATTTATCGGGTCGGCCGGCGAGGTCCGGACCCTACGGGGCCTTTACGGGGACACCCTGGGTGGTTCTGGACAGTAAGCAAGATGTTATCCCAGAAACACAGCCCGGTCTCTGGGTCCGTGTACCCATCAGCAAACCCCCGGGGAGTAGAGAGACATTTACAACACCGCGGCTTGTACATGTCAATCCGCCCTGTTATGTGTGTGTGTGTGTGCGTCTGTGTGTGTGTGTGTGTGTGTGTGTGTGTGTGTGTGTGTGCGCCCGCGTGTGAGCGAGACAGATAATGTGAGAACGAGTAATCATCACACCCTGTGTTCCCACGCTACCCTCCAGCAACGAGGCGAGCCCACCTACACACAATGACAACCGAAAAGAGACGTTCTCTCTCTCTCTCTGTGCCTGCAGTCCAACAACGCGAGCAGGCAGAGAATGGCTTCGCAAACCCTCCGTCGGATCAGATTAGCCTATATTATTTTCTGTGTCAATGCTAATTATTTGATGAGGCTACACAGGGCCTTATTATTTCACAGCAGCACATCTCTGTGTCTGTAATCTGTACCGTTTTCTCTCGTCGGGGGAGAAGAGAGAGCGAGCTCCGTAGCGAGCGCACCGCGCGGCGCTCGCGTGGCGCTCTTCCGACAAAAAATTGCCGATCTGCAAGCTCACAACACTCGCGTGTCGTCGTCGTCCCCCCCACCCCAACGACAAAATAGCCGATCTGAAAGCTCACAACGCATCGCAGTGTGGCGCGTTTTGAGCTTGTATGTAGATCGGCAATTTTTGGAGGTTTTTCAGTGTGACTTCCAGTAAGTGGTTCTTAACGGTCAGAGATGTGTCGGTGTCAGGGAGCCTCGTCATTCACTGAACTCCTTTCTCACTCCATCCATCCTTCTGCCTTCACTATTGTGTCTCTCTCTCTCTCTCTCTCTCTCTCTCTCTCTCTCTCTCTCTCTCTCTCTCGTCGTGTTGAACAGCATCATCAATCACCTACTGTAGGTCCTTTCGAGCGAGAGAAAGAGAGAGATCAGGGAGGGAGGGAGACACGGTGGAAAAGACAGACATTCGTGTCGAGTCGTTCACACGTGAGCGGCCTAAAACAAGAAAGCAGCCCTTTCTGTACCTTCCCCCCTATTCCGTATTCCGCCCTCCATTTCTGTCCTCATCACTGCCTGCAGTTCCATCCTCTCCTCTTCGCTTCCCCAGGAGTCACTCAGGACGCAGAGAATCTAGTCCAAACTAGTCAAAGATTTAATAAACTCCCTGTGACAGTCAGGTGAGGTATAGCAGCTGTAATCATGAATCAAGTGGGGTTTATCTGTCACTCACTTCAACACATGGTACAAGCAGCAAAATGTTGGTGTGGCGCATTGTGACTCTCTGTTTGTGACAGACGGTAACCTTATATTTAACCATATATAAGGTTATAAAAAGTACAGGTAGGACACACTAATCATGCTTCCTGACCTAAGGTTTCATTCATTTGTTTTAATAAATAGTTATGTTGCTACATGTATAGCAGTAGCTGATGAGACACAGAGAGCGCGCCGGCCTCAAAGGTAGAACAACGTATAGGTTCCACCAGGCGTCAATGGGTTAAAAAAACCTCTTAAGTAATGGGGAATAACAGGTGGAAACCCTGTATGTCCGAAACCGTTCCTTTTTGCCAGGTGCTTGAAAAGTAATGACCGTAGCAGACGCCGTTTCATGATTGGCTGCCTCTTCTCTAGGCTGCCTCTGAGCCAATGCAAGACTTGCCCCATAAAACCCATAGTCTGAACGGTCATAAAACCCATACTCCGTGAGCTGAGGCAGAGGCTGCGGAAACACACACTGATTAAATACTGTCCATAAACAAGAGCTTTCTGCACCTGGCAGTTATGACTCGTCATTCTTGTTGTTTATTAATATTTATTATAAAACATTTTAAATTGGTGAAATAGCCAGTGTGTGTACAAGCTCACACGACGTGTTATGTCGTGCTATTTTCACTACTTTTGTATGACTCTCTCTTGTTCGTGACGAAGTAGTATACGGGCATTCATTTACGAACTGAGATAGTACGAGGTTTTTTGCCAACGTTATACAGAATACACTGTGCTTTCTTCAAACATCATCTACAGTGAGGAGAAATGGAGTTGAAACAAAGCAGCCATGTGGCGCTAGGCTAGCTATAGCCTAGCGAGTCCTGCAAAGGGGGTATTTCCCAAACACAAAGTCCAAACACAAAAGGTCATACGCATGACTCGTAATATTTGGGCAAGTCAGATGATCGATAAAAACCCGGCCCGCACGGTCGGGCAGGGGCCACGTCGTCTCCATGAAAGAGAAACATTTGTGTGGCGAGAGAGAGAGAGAGAGAGAGAGAGAGAGAGAGAGAGAGAGAGAGAGAGAGAGAGAGAGAGAGAGAGAGAGAGGCCGACGTTTAAGACGCAGGAATCCATATCTGTGACGGGCCCCTCTGTCTCTGTCTCCCCCCCCCACCCCGCCCCCCAACGATCCCAAGGACGGAGAACCTCTGTAAGCACAATGTGCGCACACGGTCCTCCTCAATGTCAGCGATACACAGAGGGCCACTGTCCCGTGACTCACGCACACACACGTACGCACGCACTCACACACGCACACATGCACAGAGTGGCCGGGGATGGGCGGGGTGGGGGTATGTGGGAGAGGGATGGGGAGGGCGAGGGCAGCTGGTGGGGGGATGTTAAGGCAACACAATGGACACAGGGCAAAAAACATAGCGTACATAATATGAGACATTCCGTATACATTGACACAAAGACGCGTGAAGCCGTGAACTGGCGAATCGGTTTTGCTTCTCAGGGCCATTAAAACGAATGCCTGATTGCACAATGCACAGTCCTGGCCTGCAAACGACGCCAAGGCGTGCCAAAAAATAGGCGATCTACACGACCTACAAGCTCACAACACCATTGCCTGGTGAGCTTGTAGATCGGCTATATATGCGAGGCCATCATACGCCCATCACAAGTATAAATCAGGCTTAAGACTATCCGGCGACGAGGGAATGCAAGAAAAGAAAAAAAAATAGAAAAGAAAGGAAGAAGTCAAATTGAATTAATTCGCCACGGCATCTTGTAATACGATGAAACGCAATGATAACACTGGCACTGTTGCAATCCATCTTCCCGCTGGAAGAGGGGAGACTTAACCCATTCTGACCGGGCACCCATTTTGGTGTCAGCATCATGTTATGCTTTAGCTATTGAAAAATAGCAGATCTACAAGCTCATATCGCGCCACCGAGTGGCGCGATACGAGCTTGTAGGTCTGCTATTTTTGAAAAATCGAAAGAACGACTGACATTTTTAGAATCTGATCTCAGGTCAGAATGGGTTAATCAGACCAGTGTGTGTCCAGTGGAAACCTCGTATGAATCTGATCTCAGGTCAGAATGGGTTAACAGAATTGTCTCCGACGTGATTAATTGACTTTGCTGAAATAAGAAAATAATTTGGTTTGGTAAGCAGATATGCGGGGAGCCGCCTCCTGTCAGAGCGCGCATTAGAATGCAGTGATTAGTGACTTTGTTGGGCATCGCTCCGGCTCCACAGGGGGTCCCCCCCCCCCCCGCCGAGAGACCCCCGTGATAAACAAATAGGGAGACAGCCTTGCACGCTCAATATTTATTACAGATCTCATGTCATCACGTGCAGTCGTGCACGTCTTAAGAGCGGATAGTAAGGGAAAGGAAGGGTTTGGAGGGCTGGGGAGAGAGAGTTCTGGAGGGCTGCAGAGAGAGAGAGTTCTGCAGAGAGAGAGTTCTGAAAGCTCAACCGGAGAGAGACTTAAAGAGAGTCACACGTGGACTAGTTTGAGGGAGTGAATAATTCAAAAGGTCAGTTCCACCTGCCCGCTGTGCACACACACATGGCACATAGAAACGCACCGACATAGAAATGTGTGCGCGCGCCCGCCACACACACACACACACACACACACACACGCACACACACACACACACACACACACTTCTGAGGGAGTAGTCACTCACTATATATACCCAGTGGGGCCAAGCCTGAGCGGGCGCAAGTCATTTAGGGGGAGATCATTTCCCTTCAAACACAAGAGTGTAGTTTGTGAACTAATTGGGTGAATCCATAATTAATTTGTTGACATTAAGCCTAAGGGCCTACACGCAGTACGGCCCAACATGGCTCAGCTTTCCAAGGCTCTGAGACAGAGGAGCGTGTATTGGAAGCCCCCAGGCATGTTGCTGAAGGGGGCCAAAGCTGTTCCACTCACTGCTTTACACTGCAGGTCATGTACAGAATAATGCGAGCATATTTAATATCAAACTTAACATAATACATGTATGCCGAATCAATTGGTGCGTTTGCTCCATGAGATTCTGGATGGATATGGACGTATCTAGCATTTGAAGAAGAAAAACACTTTCTAAAACAATGCCATGATAAACACGAGATCAAAGCATGCATAATGCAATATTATCAATGAGATTTACAAATCATTTGCATTTGCTGATTTGCAAATCAGATCAAGTGGAAGGTGGGTGCTGCTGACCTTCCACTACCAAGTACTTCACAAGTACCTTGAATATTGTTTTTATGATGTTATCGAGCAAACCACTACAAAGAAAAAAACTACCAAGAAGTGTAATAACTGGCGCCCGCTGGCCTAGCGGTCCAGGCGCATGACACATATAATATATGTGTCATATCAGACTCGAACACGCGACTCTGTCAGGCCAGAGACTATATTATAGGCTCTGGCCTGACAGAGTCGCGTGTTCGAGTCCCGTTCATGATGACCTTTGCTGCGTGTCTCTCCCCTTCTTTCCTGTCCGTCTTCACTGTAACTAACTAAAAGTGTAATAACTGCGTGGCCTTTGTGCCCATGGAGCGTACAAACTTTGTGCATCAGTTCAGATGGCCAAGTCAGCCATACACGTATGAGTATTTGCGGAACAGCCGTTTCGCGCCTGTGTGCTTTGTCGCCGTCTTGACCTCTACGTTTTCAACCAAGCTCTGTGGCTACGTTTGACTACTGGCCAATCACAGCGGGATATATACAGTAATACACGGAGCAGCGGACACACGACATCCACGCAGGAACAACAACAACAACAACAACACAACCTGCACAGCACAGAGAAAACACGGCAGCAGAAACACACGATAGTTATCAATGCAGAACACAGAACAGGGCTGGCGGTGGTTCAGGGTTAGAGTGGCTGGATGGCAACCGCAAGGTTCCCAGTTCGAACCCTCTGGGCATGGGCTCCCCTGGAGTTAGTGTCGAAGTGTCCTTGAGCAAGACTCTGAAACCCTATAATAGCTCCTGATGTTCAGGTTGATGCCTTGCATCTATCTATGTAAGGCGATATATAAATGCACCATTTACCATCAACACAACCTGACCACCACTGAAAACACAAGGTCAGTGGGCACAGATAAAGTGAGTGTGTGTGCGTGTGTGTGTGTGTGAACGAAGCAGCACAAATGTGTGTGTCGTTCAGTGGTGAAGCAGCAGTAAACAGGCTGGATCTGCTTGCTTGTGTGCATGTAAGTAAGTGTGGTGCCGGTCTCATGTGGCCAATTGGAAATGGGGATCTTTATAAATAACTCACCATTAATTAACATTATACACGTGCTTCGCAAGAGCAATGTTGGTTCAACTCAAGTTGCTTCCACTAATAAGGCTCATGTATGTATGCTCCATTTGCATTATGTGAATACTACAGTTCACTCCATGTGTTCTTTATGCTGGAAAGGACGTTACGTTCCACTATGAGGGCAGCTCAGAGTCAGAGGCTTTTTGACAACATGGCGACGGTCACTAGCTCCCGTTTAATTCCAGAACAGAACTCGTCCCAGCTGTTCTGTAAGTTCTGTCCCTGACTGTGCACAGGAGCGACAACCTGACTATAATATATAGTGTTGAAAAGTTCCCACCGACTCACACAACCCGCCCACCGGTGGTACTGCTCATCTGTATCTATAAGCGGTCACAAAATGTTCACAAATATGTATGAATTCTTATTATATCACAAAGGTTAGATTATCCATATTGTCCAGACTGTCAAAGTGACACACGACGTGCACCACCAAAACTATCCACACTTTTCCTGGCCTGTGTGTGCTCCACTTCCTGTCGATTTGATCCAATGAAAGCCAATGAAACTGGTCAGATGACCAATGATATCCAATGAAATCAACGGGAACTGGAGCACACACAGCCCAGGAAAAGTGTGGATAAACCGATGTTAGCCAAAGTATGCTGTAGAAATGTTTCACACCTTGAGGAAACTAAACAAAAACAAGACAAAGACACTCAGACTTCATGTGTCTAGTAGTAGTGATCTCCGTTTGGGCAAAGTTTCAGCCCATTTCAGGCTTCCTTTTAATTCCCAGTACAACATTACCATTTTGGGTGGTGTTAGCATTATGTTATGCTTTAGCTATTTAGCTATAAAAATAGCAGATCTACAAGCTCGAGCTACGAGCTTGTAGGTCTACTATTTTTGAAAAATCGAAGAACGACTGACACAGAAACATGGCTTTTTCTGAAAACTGTCAGGATGTAGAAGACATTTTTACAATCTGATCTCAGGTCAAAATGGGTTAAGCATATTCTGAGAGTTACCTCCTTGGTCTACTTGGCAGCCAGCCAGCGTGCACAAGAACCCCCTGTGCTGATGGCTCTCCTGCGAGGAGCTATATGCCATAAATAAGAAATGACACGCGTAGATTTGTAACTACCACTACAACAACCCTTCCAAGTTTCACTTTCACTCCACCATATAGTTCTGACTCTGAGGGGACAAACCTTGACCCGAGCTGTAAAATAACAGACTGACAAGCAAGGTGAAAAACAACAGCAGCAACAACAACAAACCACAAAGGTAAGTGGCAGAGTAATTAGAGTGCTTTAAGAACAAGTCCAGACTACCAACCATGTATAGCTACTGTAGAGAAGTATAAGAAACATTCCAAGCAACTACAATTATTATTTATACAGTATATATATAGTAGATTAAATCAAATTACAAAAAGTAGGTGTCAGAGCACCAGAGAGTGTATAGAGGGGATTCTAGAATATTCGGACTTAATTTATACCGTTAATAAAGTGAGTCTGGGAAATGTGATTTTTATATACACTCGTATAAGTCCTCTGGTATTTTTTTTTGCAGAGTGGCTATATTTTAGTGATATTGAATAATGGAGTGCAGGTAATGATTTTTTTTTTTTTTGTTCTAAAATAGGCTAGGCATCAAGCAGCACTTTGGCTCTACCAGGCTATTACTCATAGGGAGTGGGAGTGTGTGTGTGTGTGTGTGTGTGTGTGTGTGTGTGTGTGTGTGTGTGTGTGTGTGTGTGTGCGTGCAGTTGTGCGTGCGTGCGTATCTCATTTTGCCATTGAAAGAAAATGATCCCATGCCATGTGGCATGATGGTCCTAATATTTGGTCAAAGTCAAAACCCTGATATACATAATTACACAATCAGTCCATTCTATTATCTTCACAAAGTGGATGAATCTGAACATTCTTGCATGTGTGATTGGGCTTGCTTGTACTGTACGTAGCTGATGGCACATACAGTATGTGATATAACTGTACATGTGTTTGCTCATTAATATACTTTGTGACTAATATCAATTATTGTTTTACCATAATTATTATTTCTGCTGTCATTATAGGATCCGCGTTGGCCAAAGTTTTTAGCCGTCGTAATGAATTAAAGAGAAAGGCAGGAGAGGAGAGGTGCATAATGTATGTGATTCATGGAGTCGTTCATTTAACAAGTTGGGAGAAAAATGATTAGTCAGTATAGTCCTGGAGTCCACGGTGATTCTTCATTTAATACAATATCCTATAGCTAATTTATCACACACCCAGGAATGCCTGACCAATATGTATGGCTCATATAGTCCCGCATTACCACAAAAAAAAGTCCTATATTAAATCATGAAATGTGTGTAATGGCATTTATTATCAATATTTTAGTCATAATTAAAGGATAGAGCCAATCAGGAAAAAAACCAAACGCACTTGGACTTCAGCTGTAGAGCTTGAGTGATACAGTGAATGGGCAGCTCATTTCTGAGGCTATACTGTAATCTATGCTGATAAAGGAAACTGATAACTACTACAGCTGGAGAACATGTTGCACACGCGCACGCACGCACACACACACCCACCCTCACACGCTGCAGGGTTGCCAACACTTTGGGCCGGCATACTGTAAGTCTAAGCAGGCCTCATCTCATCTCATCTCAGGCCCTATAAGCGGATTTCGGTCTCTTGTCTTGCACTCTCATCTCATGCTCCCAAAAAAACAACTGCAAGTCAGGCATGCAAGTCACTCACAGTAACCAAACAAAACTGCTCCCTGATAAAACATGGAGCGTGCACCCTTCTCTTCCACCTAGCAGAATAACATGGAGCGTGCACCCTTCTCTTCCACCTAGCAGAATAACATGGAGCGTGCACCCTTCCTTCCACCTAGCAGAATAACATGGAGCGTGCACCCTTCCACCTAGCAGAGTAACGCTGCTCCCTGATAAAACATGGAGCGTGAACCCTTCCTTCCACCTAGCAGAACAACACAGTGTTTCCCCTATGAAGATCAGCGCAACGGTAACAGTAACAGTTATTGGCAAGAAGCGAACTTTGTTCTTTGCCTCTCCAGTCAGTCAACAGCATATATACGTTTAGTTTGTCAGTAACGTCTACAACAGCCAGCCGGGGCACCTGATGGAAGGGAAAGGAACTGGTTGGAATAACGTGTTCCTTCCACGCGCTACGTCCAACCAGGGAAACTCCCCCCTGTCAGGTGTAAAGGAGCAACTTGGACACTCAGGCATGAAGGAAGCATGAGTTCAAGTCCGTTGCTCTCCCCTTGTCCCCCATATATGGGGACTAGGTTGGTGGAGGGTGTATAGAGCCCAGGATCACATTAGATGATTGACACAGGGGTGAAAAATGGGTTAGAAAATTGTGGGATAAAAAATATATTAAAAAAAAAAGTAATGTCTACATCACAACTTCAAAGACAACTAAGGCAGAAGGAGCCTTTCAATATAAGGCTTTATGATCACACAGGAAATGGAAATAATAGAAAAAGAGTAAAAGCCTTAGTATGCAACTTTTTCTAATCAATAAAATGTACTTATGTCCAATCTGTATGGTATAGAGTATGCCAATACAATATAACTTATACAATAGGGGTGGTTTTGTCTCCCTGTTCTTCTATTGAGACATTTAGCCCGTGTCAAAGGTCAAAGGTCTCGCCTAGACACAGGATCTGACACCAATTTTGACCTGATGGTCCATCAGGTCAAGAAGATTCAATTTATCTCCCCGGGCCGGGCGAGCAGGCCGGCTCTATCAGCTCAACGGTGAAACATTTCAGCACTTGAAAGCAGGAAACCCACATTCGAATCTGGGGTATAGAAGACAATAGGAAAGTAACACAGCGCTGCTTTGAAACAAGAACAGGTTTTGGTAAAAGCTGTATGTATGTAGGCCACATAAAACAACAACCTATAGTTACTATTACTAGGGATGTCCCGATCTTTTCTTTTTTGTTTGTTTTGCTCCCGATCCGATTCCGAACATTCGAAAATGACGTGATCTGCCACGATTTACACGATCACGTGATTGGAGCGGAGGAAGTTAGCATTACTTTTCTTTACTTTATTATGGATCCCCATTAGCACTTGCAAAAGCGTGGCTATTCTTCCCGGAGTCCAGTACACAAAAACACAACACATCATTCACCACAACATACACAAATACAATGCACAAACATACATACAATGGTTCACTTACAAAGGATAAGAGTTACATCTCAAAACAATTGCAATTTTTGCATTTTCATATCATTTCATCATAGAAAGGTTGGAAGGGGTTTTCCATATAGCTCCATATACATTTCCCATACATATCAATCAACGTAGTTCTGGCTTCAGGCTATATATTTGTGTGCAAAATGAGTGGCATCCAATCGATAACGTGCATGTTTTCCCTTCTTGAGTATAGCATTACATTTGTGCCGTTACAATATTAGCATAAGTACCACCAGCTGCAGGTTCTCCACCCTGCCTCTATGCTGCCTTTAACACTTTCCAAATGTTATGTGTGTCACCGTTAAGACTCCACCATCCCCTTTGAAATAGTTTTACAAATTGACTACAATTGACCGTACTACTATAAGGTTTCCCCACGAGGAACCATTTTGGTTCTATAAAATAGAGCCATATGGGTTTCTTCTTAATTAAGACCCATATAAAAATGGCTCTGTAGAAAGGCCCACTACTGCCACTGTTACCCATTTTGGGCGGGAACCCCTTTTGGTGTTTTAAACATTATGTTATAATTTAGCTAGTGGAAAAATAGCAGATCTACAAGCTCATAGCGTGCCCCCGAGTGGCGCGCTGCGAGCTTGTAGGTCTGCTATTTTTGAGAAATCGTAAAAGATGTTCTTTCAAAGTGAATGTTTTTAACTAAGTTAACCCATCCGAGGTACACACCCGTCCGCACCAGAACGTGTGGACAGAAGCAACTTTTAGTCTTTCCTATATATTCCTTTAAAAAAAAGGGAACTTAACTGAATGTCAAAAGGATAAAACGAGCCGCAAATCACATTTTCACATTCACTTTGAGCCGACAGTGAGAATCTCTCTCTCTCTCTCTCCACTTTCAATAGGCCGTCCCTGGGAGAGTTGTGCTGTGTGTGTGGAGACACGCCAGCCCAGAGCCTCCGACAAACGAGCGCTCGCTCGCTCGCCTTCCGTGGAGATCGACTTGGACAACTTCAGCCGTTGTTTCTCCTGGACTAATTTCCCAGCAGGGTTTGAACCGGAACGCAACGGAACACCAGTGGGGTGAGGAGGGGAGGGGAGGGGAGGAGAGAGAGATAGAGAGAGAGAGAGAGAGAGAGAGAGAGAGATGACTGCTAAATTTATCCAACAGCACACGGCGGAGCAATGAGCCGGTAATCTCCGCGTTCCTTACAAGGCGATTCTTATCGAGAGAAGTGAAGGGCTTCAACAACAGCCACTTAACCCGTTTAGGCCTGACGTTTTACTGAAATACCTCATGTTTCTGTATCAGTGGTGCTCAATATTTCATGTCAAGGACACCCAAAAATGATATGTAATTGGCCACCGACACCCGTCTGAAAATATGTATATTTCAGGAAACCCCCCCAGAAGCAAAGATTTGAGTTAAAAAACGTTGGCTCTGAAAGAAAGATTTGTGCCACAATTTTCACGATTTTTCAAAAACAGCAGACCTACAAGCTCGTAGCGCGCCACTCGGTGGCGCGCTACGAGCTTGTAGATCTGCTATTTTTCAATAGCTAAAGTATAACATGATGCTTTAAAGGTGTTCCCGCACAAAATGGGTTAAAGACTCAAAAAACACGGCTACGGTACAAAGAGATACAACCTCAAAGCCTGGGCAACAATCCCCTCAGCTGATAAACATCTACCTAAAAGAGGCGTGCTCTGCCAGAAAAGAGAGAGAGAGAGAGAGGAAAACACCCCCCACACTACCTCCCTCTCTCTCCATTACTTTCAGAAATAACAAACGGACGTCTGGATAACAAGGTTGTTTACTCTGTTAATATTTCAGTCCATTATCCTCCTCCTCTACCCATTATTATTTTTCTACCGGAAAAAGAGAGAGTGGGGGGAGAAAAAAAAAAGCAGTTTTCTCTCCACTGGAACAATGGAGACCATTTTCCCCTTCAGCTGGTCGAGTGCCTCCAGAAGTAAATCTGTCAGCGGTGTGCCAGCCAGGCCAAAGCATGGGGGGGAGGGGGGGGGGGGCGCTGAACCAAGACCCCATCCTACTATTAAAGCATTCTGACCTGAGATCAGATTCTAAAAATGTCTTCTACATCCTGACAGTTTTCTGAAAAAGCTATGTTTCTATGTCAGTCGTTCTTCGATTTCTCAAAAATAGCAGACCTTTCCAGCTCGTAGCGCGCCACTCGGTGGCGCTCTATGAGCTTGTAGATCTGCTATTTTTCAATAGCTAAAGCATAACATAATGCTAGCACAAAAATGGGTCCCCGCCCAAAATGGGTTAATAATATCACTTTACATGCACATATCCTCCCTTCCTCCTATAGACAAGAATCATCACCTTTGATGTTTCTGCGTGTGCACGTGCGTGTGTGTGTGTGTGTGTGTGCGTGTGCGCGCATGTGCATGCGTGTGTGATTTGCATGATCAACTCAAAACAACAGAGGGCAAAGCGCAACTGACAACGTCGGCATGTGCCGGCGCGGTACATTTCAATTTAGCTTGGTAAGCGTGTCGTCTTGTGTGTCGCGCTGCGTTCGTCCCGGCCTCCCCGAGCGAATAGGAATATCGGCCGCGTCAGCAGCCAGCCACACGCATGGCTGCGTCCCCCGTGCCAAGGCGCTGTAATTTAGAGACCGCGCAGGCACCGTTTGAGTGGTGCAACCCACTCCTATAGACAGCTATGTGTGTGTCCCTGGCTGGCTGTGTCCGAGCACTAACATAGAGTTTGGTTGGTTTTCACAACCAAGTGTCACTGTTGCACAGCCTAACACACAAACATATTAACTGTATTTCTCGACCGTTTCGGACGCTGGGCGGCTCGCCGGAACGCGGCCTGGCACCCTGGCCGCGTTCCTGTGTGTCTGGAACCTCCGGGGACCCCCCCGGGGACCCCCACACGGAGTTGCAACACTCACTGCACACGGGTGTGATTATTTCTTTTCAAAGCAGTATGAGCGCATGCACAAGTCCAAGTTTAACCCCTGCACTTTTATTCCCCTGTTTACATCCAAGAGAAATGAATGCGAGAGAGAGAGAGAGAGAGAGAGAGAGAGAGAGAGTGCGCCCCGACTATCTTCAGAGTTCCAGAGGTGGAGGTTATCAGCAGGAGTCATAACCCCAACACCGATACGGCAGACCACTAAATAAACAAACACGTTTTACCCGATGCGGGGGAGAACATAAGGGCAGATCGAAGGCGTGGCCGGGCCTGCACTGTCATGGCGGAGGTGGGAATTATCCTCCTCCTCCTCCACCACCACCAGCCTGGTGTCAGCGAGAGGCCAGGCCTCCAGGACCCAGAGCCCAGCTCAGAGCGACGGCCCCCTGGCTGAGGGGCTCTGCTCTACTCCCACTCCCACTGGGTCCTTCCAGGAACAGTTGGTGGTGATTCAGAGCTTCCTGGTCTGGGAGAAGAGGGAGGGAGAGAGAGAGACTTCCACTCCCCCTAGAATGTGCCCACACTACACATACATGTGCGATCGTGCGCCACACATGTAAACACACACACTTGCACACACACGCACACACACACACACACACACACACACACACACACCACTCCCAGTGGACGGTGAGACAGCCAACTCCGCGCTGTACTCAGGCTTACATTGGGAGGACGCCAACTCAAACAATGTGTTGATAAAGTCCAGAACGGAGCAGTGTGTGAGGGAAACACAGAGAAGCGAACGCAGGGTATAGCGCACGGAGATTCACACGTGCACGCTTCTTGCGCTCGTGTGTATGTACACACACACGCACACGCGCACACACACACACACGCTCACACACACAGCACTGAACAGGCAGACAGGTTTTTCTTTTCTTTTTTTCTTTCCACTCCCTCTACAGTGTTTTACTGGCTGTATGTTAAAGACTGTTTAGAGCCAATAACCGACTTTACAGGAGAGCTTTCTTTTGATTGGCTCAGAGCTACAGAATGCACGTATATAATATATTGTCCAGGCATTGACTGCTGTATAGGTGAGGTTCCCATTTATTAAACACATTATGAAATAGAGCAGTTTTCTTTATGCATGTGCCCAGCCGAGTGGCAAAGTATATAGTTTGAGCTTGCCACTACACAACTGTAGTATAGCTAAACGCTATAGGCTGGCCCCTGTCGAGTCTCACCCTCTCTCTCTCTCTCTCTCTCTCTGTTCACCACATCCTGTCATTTCAGGCTCTATACTAATGCAACCATGCTCCCAGGGACTCTCAACGCACAGTCGCGCACACACACACGTGTGCACGTAGGCACACACGCACGCACACAGTCAATTAGTCCGGGCCCAACCTTGCAGCTGTGAGATAAATGGTGTGGAGTCTCAGCAGGCTTGTTGAGCTGGGTCTCTCTGTTCCAATGTCTGGGCTTTATATAGACCGGGCCTCTGGAGGCCCCCCCCCCCCACCCCCTCCGACCGGGCTGAGGTGGTGCGGTCTAGTATGTGGATAAGCAGGGGCACAAGGTGCTACATGGGGCCCCGTGTTAACTGTTAACCCAATGAGACCCCCGAGGAGGACCCTGAGTCTACCTAACTGAATCACAACAGTTTTCTGAAAAACCTATGTTGCTATACTTAAGTTACATCAGTGGTGCTCCAATATGTTCATGTCAAGGACCCCTATATAGGGGAAACTTTGACAGAAAAAGACTCGCTCACCGTATAGAAACTAGAAGTAAAACTCCTTAGACTGAGACTTAAGAAAATATATTTTTTCCTTTATTTTATCATGCTCATAAAGTGCTCTGTGTTCAAAGTGCAATTAAAAAGCAAATGTTTCGGTCCTATAAGACCTTCGTCAGTGCTGTATGATTTTCACAGACAAAGAACTTGCTCTTTAAAGAGCTCCAAAACAATACAGCACCTGAGCACCCACGCGACCGTAGTCAAGTTTGGAAAAAAAGGAAGAAGAAAGGCGCAACAGTTTTCTCAGTGCTTCAAGGACCCTATATAGGAAACAACGTCAGAGACAGGTGTGCGTAGGCACTATAGGCAGGGATCAACGTATTCGGAAAAAAATGCACAAAAAGTACACAATGACCCACAAACTTTCAATATGTAATATAAGTCAAGGACCCCTAACATGTCAAAAATGTATTTGGCCGCACGCGGACCCACATCTCTAAATATTTTGTTCCGGGAATGCAGGGACCCCCAACCAGAAGCCAAGATTTGAATTCAAAAGGTTTTGACACAAACATTATCTACAAGTTATGAGTTTGTATATCTTTAAACCAATGTGCTATATAATATATATTATATATAAAATCAAACACTGTCTGACACGGATGCTTTTGGGTTAAACATATGACCACAAGGCCCCTCGCCTCCGTCGACTCCCCTAATCAGAGCTGGTCAGGGTGGGGGTGGTGGGGGATCGGGGGGGGGGGGGGTGTCCGCTGGGGGGATAGTAATAAAGCTCCATATAAACAACATTCCAGGACAGGTCGTTTCCGTCCTATGCTTGGTTTAGCCGTTACTAATGCTGTGAGGAGCCGGAGTCAAGCAGTAAGGGGCTGCAAACTACAGTATATTGATCTTTTTTCTCTGAGCAATTAGTCTGATGTTGATTACTTATTCCCAATATAGTCGAATAATTGGAAGCATAATAATTACACAATAAAAAACGTACTGAAAGCGTTATGTTTGTTGTACTTTGTCACACATAACGGTGTGGTGCAATAATAGTGAAAATAGCAGATCTACAAGCTCACACAACGTGTCGCTGCAGATTGGCGATTTAAGTTTGCAAATGGTTTTGAATTTGAACCTTTCACCAACGACCATGGCCAAAAATAAGAATATTAAATATATTAAATTGAATATTAATCGATTATATGAATTTGTGAAATTATAGATTTTCTTTTAACCCCTTTTGGGGCGGGAACCCCTTTGGTGTTTCAAGCATTATTGTTATACTTTAGCTATTGAAAAATAGCAGATCTACAAGCTCATAGCGCGGCACTGAGTGGCGCGCTATGAACTTATAGGTCTGATATTTTTGAAAAATCGTAAAGAATGTGGCGCAAATCTTTTAATATATATTATTTCAAAGTGAATGTGAATCGATTAGTTTGACGCAACTGTTGCACCCCCCCCCCCCCCCACACACACACACACACACATGAAAACAGAGCAAGCTGCTTCATTATATTATCTCTGGCACTGCGCCAGCCAGTCCCTTTAACAACATAAAGACGTTATATAGACAGTGCATGCAGATGTCTATCTCCACTGCAGCACGTCCACTTTGCACTATAGCAGTGGCTGACTGACGCACAACACGCCTCTAAACGATGACACATCCCATATATACCAGCGGCCGGCCGGGCAGCAGTGGGGCCTGTGTTTATACGCTCACTCTCTCTCACGAGTAGGTCTGTGTGTGTGTGTGTGTGTGTGTGTGTGTGTGTGTGTGTGTGTGTGTGAAGGGGGGGGTGTCTGTGCGTGTTATAGACAGCTTCCAATGACAGCAAGAGTATAGAAGGCAGCCTGCGAGCGCGTGCGCGCACGCACGCGCTCACAACGAGGTGAGACATTATAGCGGGGTGTAAGTTTAAGTACGCGTGGCCCGGCGGATTAACTGCGGAATAAAAAAGTGCTGATGGGCAACAAAAGGAGCAAAAACAGCCATTCATCACCTTGGCACAGGATCAAACTCACACACACTCCTCAGATGCCCTCCTTGAGTTATCCCATTCTGGGCGGGAACCCCTTTTGGTGTTAGCATTGTGTTATGCTTTAAGCTATTGAAAAATAGCAGATCTACAAGCTCGTAGCGCGCCACCGAGTGGCGCGCTACGAGCTTGTAGGTCTGCTATTTTTGAAAAATTCGAAGAACGACTGACATAGAAACATCAATCAGGATGTAGAAGACATTTTTAGAATCTGATCTCAGGTCAGAATGGGTTATAGTGCGGCACAGCTCCGGTGGCAGCCTGGCTGATAACGCCTGCCCTAACCTGAATTGATTATTAGGGAGGGAGTGCGGAATGGATGCATCCTCGCTCGCCAAAAAGAAGAAAAAAAACACACACACGAGGACGTGTAACGCATCCCCCCAAAGAATCGCCTGGCTGAGATTCCGTTAACCCATTTAAGACCCCATGAGGACCCGATTCTATAGCAAAAAAAATTCTTCTAAATCCTAAAGGTTTTCTGTGGAAAAAACGTATGTTGCTTTATGTATCAGTGGTGCTCAAACTATATACTTTCATGTCCAAGGACCCCCAGAATGTACTATAGCTCTTACCCGTTGTGAGATAGTGCACCCCAATGATTTCCTCCCCAATGAATGCGATCCTTTAAACAGGGACCTGTGTTTCTGCTGCTGTTGCACTTTTGTGAGGCTCTGCATGTGGTAAACAACAGAGAGAGAGAGAGAGAGAGAGAGAGAGAGAGAGAGAGAGAGAAGGAGAGAGAGAGAGAGAGAGAGAGAGAGAGAGACACTGGTGTGAAACTACTAGTATTATACCTTTACTGTACGCCATTATCATCCTCATCATGATCGCAGTCACACACACACACACACACACACACCACACACACACACACACACACACACACACACACACACACACACACACACACACACACACACACACACACAGCAATACTCAAGTCGCATACTTAACTGTACATCTCAAATCATGAAGTTAAATGTTATGCAAACTTTGTCTACCCATTAACATTTCTCTCGCGTGTATAACTATACAAGAGTTACATTATTGTTAAACATCTGCATTACTTCGTTAATTTACAAGATTCTGTCTACACAATTAGAGAATGTAGAAGAATTATTTTGATCAACATTATTATCTCCTAAATGGTACCACATCAATACAGCATGGATGGAATTGTAGACAAAATCTTATCCAACGAGTATGACGGAAGACAATTTCACCATGAACTAATATCTCTGCCATATGATTATTTTTTATGTTTTGTTTATAAATTATTATCAAACGATAGCGATTATGCATCCCTAATCTGTGGTTGAATAAACAGCTCGCGTTCAGTTCCACACGCTAGCAGTGTCAAAAGCAACAACAATATTATCCTATCCTACTGTATCTGAAGATCAAAGGAGGGTACAATAACGGTTGCTAATTTGCAACGTGTTATGGTTGCTAATTTGAACACGCTGTCATCGTCTTCATCTGACAACACAGCTGCAGTGTAATAATAATAACACTCAGTGGTGGAAAGTAACTAAGTGCATTTACTGAAGTACTGAAGTACTTATGTAAGTACAATGTTGAGCTATTTGTACTTTACTTGAGTATTTCCAATTCCCAATACTTTTTCTACTCCACTACATACAGTATCAGAGGCGAATATTGTACTTTTACTCAGTACATTTATTTGAAAACTTTAGTTACTATAGTTACTTTAAATAAAAAAATCACACCCGTGTGAAGTGAGTTGTGCAACTCCCTCTCTCTCTCCACCCCCCCCCCCCTCTCTCTCTCTCTCTCTCTCTCGCTCTCTCTCTCTCTCATTAGCAGGCAACAGTGCAGTACTACAGCGCCCCTACTGTGATTAACGTCACATAGGTGAATGACCAACACATAACACGGACATTGCTGTTCCTTGGAGTGGTTGCACCACTCAAAAAAAAACATGCATTAGCCACTTCAGTCATATATAGCAGATCTACAAGCTCACAATGTGTCGTGATGCGACGCATTGTGAGCTTGTAGATCTGCCAAAAGATGTATGAACCCGAAAACTTGAAATGAGATATTCTGCACAATCAGTGCTTTCTACTTTTGGTAGGCCTAAGGCCGATTCTAAAAACGCCTCTAAATCCTGACCTAAGGTTTCTGAAAAACTTCAAATATTTATATAGCAGCATCAAACATTTACATTTTTAAATACTGTACATACTGTACAGAACCCAAATATGGGTTCCCAGCCTGAAGGGGTAGGATACCAATATGGGTTCCCGCCCAGAATGGGTTAAGTACATGATTTGGATACCAATACTTTTGTACTTTTACCCAAGTGAATTTAGAATTCCAGACTGTACAGTACTTGTATAACAAGAGTATTTCTACATTGCAGTATCGATACTTTTATGTAAGCAAATAACGAGAGTACGTTTTCCACCACTGGTAATAAAACCGGTGCCCTGAAACCATGTCGCACAAAGTTCACCACCAGCACTGAGGTTGAACGTAGAACAATGAATGTACTAACAGGAGATTCTTCCTGCTTGTGCGCATATAATAGTGCGTGCGTGTGTGTGTGTGTGTGTGTGTGTGTTTGTGTGTGTACTATTATATCTGCAGGCACAGAGACGGCTCAGTGAGGCTTCACACAGGGCATGACAGTAAATGCACCAGCACCACAAAAGAGGAAACGCATGAAAAGGGATGAATCATGGGATTGTATCTTTCTCAACCACGACACGCACGCACGCACACACACACACACACGCACAAGGGCACGCACGCAGGCAGACCGCCTCAGGGTCTAGGTCAGCGCTGTTGTCTGAGTAGCAGCAAGCGAGCGTCTCACTAGAGACAAACACACACAAACACACACACAAACACACAACACTCCCACACAACCTTTAGACATCGTGTAGCATCCACATAACAGGATATATTTTAGCGGTTGAAGTAGTTCGTTGTGTGTGTCAGAGACAGAGACAGTGACATGTCTTTTCTCTCAATCAGGCCAGGAGGATCGGAGGAGGAGGAGGAGGAGGTGGCCTCCATTTCAACTGGCCGAGGTCACCGGGTCACCAAAGCCCTCTCTATGGAACTAGAACGCTCCTCCTGTCACAGTTCTGGGGCTTGGTTGCCCTGACTGCCTGCCTGCCACAAAATGTCTCCTGACAGCAACCATCTCTCCCTCTCTCTATTGCACACACATGCACGCACGCACACACACACGCACACACACAAGTGCTCTCTTGTCCCCCTTCCACACTCTTCCGAAAAAATAAACTAAATAAACGAAGCTCACCCCTACGTGATCCGACGAACCATAAATAAATAAACAGAACACAAACAACAACAACATCCTCTGAAACAAAGTCAGACCATGAATACTATAGCTCTCCTCCTCCTCCTCCTCCTCCCTCGCTCCTCCTCCCTCACCCTCCTCCTCCTCCCTCCTCCTCCTCCTCCTCCTCCCTCCTCCCTCCTCCCCTCCACTCGCTGGAGACGGTTTCTGCTTCCGTGTCAAGTTAAGGTGAGGGATTCTGCCGTGATACGGGCTGTGTTTGAAGCCTGGGGGATGGAGGGCAGATGCTTCTTTGCTGGTTTTCTTTTAGCTTGGCTTGGCCTGAAGCTGAAAGCCCTTCTCTCTCTACTCTAAATACGCTGCTGGATTCCGACGCTGACTGATTCCTAGCAGTGTTTACAGGGTCACGTGGAATAAAGCAAAAGTAAAATCTCATGACTGAAGGTTTACTTATACGATGTCTAGGTGTTATGGTTCTAAAACCTATGCTGCAACTTGCGGAGCTGCGACGTGTTGTGAGCTTGTAGATCTGCTGTTTTCGGTGTGCGATGCTTTCGTAGAAGACATGCCGGCTTCTGTGGATTCCAAAAGACTGAGATCAGTCGTGGCGACTGAGAACTTTAATCCATGAGATTACAGAGTTTACACACAAGAGGACATCTTTGAACACCAGAGTGTTTAACGGGACACCGTTTACACATTATAGATAAGATAAAAGTGAGATTTGTATGTGTGTGTAGCCGTGCTGGACAGAACCGGGTTAACCCTCCGACAGATTACGTTTTGAAATTACACATAATAATAACGCAGGACATTGAGGGGGGAATATTGGCACAGCCCTGATTCTGCCCTCCAAAACCGTCCAGGAAATTTGATTCTAACGTGATTTGGACAAATAGACACCTGGTTTAAAGAGAGAGGTTAGATACTTCATTGGAACACATTGACGACTAACTGTGAGACCTACACCGGGATAGCAGCATCACTTCAGAGACTGCAGAATGAAGATGAGACGACCACAGCTGCTTATGATTAAAAAAAATGTAGAAGTGGGGATGTGAATTTTCGATTATTGCATTAATAGTCAATTGATACGTTTTGATAAGGTTATCGATCGATTAACCAGTTTAAAATGCTCTAAGTAGGGGTGTGAATGTTTGATTAATGCATTAATAGTCAATTGATACGTTTTGATAAGGTTATCGATCGATTAACCAGTTAGTTGATAAGCGGCGTTTTTTGTAAAAAAATCTAAGAATTTATTTTTTTGTAAAAAATCAATTTCCCTCAATGTCAAACATACACATCTACATTTAGCCGACATACAGAAATAACATGAAAGGCATGTTACATTCCTTGATCAAATATTTATTTGACCATTGACGATACAGGGCCTAAATATTAATATCAAGCAAGCACATGGTATATCTGTATACTATAGTGTATATCTTTGATTGCAGATTTGCTTTTGACCCGTTTCTACCCAGTTTTTCTCTTATCTCCTTCTCTTAATCGACCTCTGAATTATACACGACAATGGAGAAAACTACATGACAATGGAGCGCGTACAAAAAAATAAAAATATCACCCACTCCTTTACACCTGTGATAGGGCTCCGATTCCCAACAGACTGGGAAATGTATACATCTTAAACACTATACTAACTGCAGGCCTATGAAAATATGTGCACACACACGCACACGCACACACACACACACACACACACACACACACACACACACACACACACACACACACACACACACACACACACACACACACACACACACACACAGTCTGTTCGTTCACGTTGTTTCTTACTCTAGTTTTTCAGGTCGGCAAGCTTAGGTGACCCCATCCATCTGCTCCCAAACGCACACACGCATACATACAACTCCATCCATGACCCCACATCCTATAGAGACCCCATCGCTGCCTCTAGCACACACACACAACCCCCCACCGCCATCACACACACACACACACACACACACACACGCACACACACACGCACACACACGCACACGCATACCCCCACACCCACATCAGCACTGGGATTAAATCAAGTGTATGGAGAGCAGGCTCCCCCCACCCACACAACCCCCCACCGCCATCCCCAACACACACACGCACACGCACACACACGCACACGCACACACACACACACACACACACACACACACACACACACACACACACACACACACACACACACACACACACACACACACACACACACACACACACACACACGCACACACACACACACACACACGCACACGCACACGCACACGCATACCCCCACACCCACATCAGCAGCACTGGGATTAAATCAAGTGTATGGAGAGCAGGCTCCCCCCACCCACACCACCACCAACACCACCATCCCCACCACAGGGAAAAAGAAGCCACTTCACCATATTTTTTGCTTGCTTCATTCTGTGATAGTGTTTTTTTTTTACCAATTAAAATAAATAAAAATAAAAAAGGGCTCCGGGGGCCATGTCAGCAGTGGGAATGGGGGGGGGGGGGGGTGACCCCTGTGAACTTGGAGGTGGTGGAGGGGGGGGGGGGGGAGGGCATGGCCGCAGGGCACAAAGGTGAGAGTTCACGTCAGAGGTGGGGGGTGTGAAAGAGGATGGGGCGGGCAGGGGGGCATTATCTATAGGGCAGTGGTTCCTATTACTAAATATTATTATTATAAATATTAAATAATAATAATATACTAAACATTTTAGCCTGCGATCCAAAAGGGAAATCAGATGTTTGCCCGGCCCGGGACCCAAACTAGTGACAATGTGACCATTTGAATACACTCTCAGAGTCATTGGGGGTCCTTGAAATTAAAATGTTCGAGAACCACGTACTGTAAACTAAATGGAATTAGTATCATTGGTAACACCAGTCGAACAAGAGGCCCGTATAAGTAGGAAGAGTCATTTCCAAAATGGCGTATGGTAGGGGCAGCAAGAGAGAGATGGAGGCCTTCAGGGCCGTGGCTCAGCGGTCCAGGCACCTTGGCCGGTATAGTCCGAGTCTGGCAGTGTGCCACGGGTTCGACTCCCGATCAGCCTACTGTCTGTCCCTCTGTAAAACATATAAAATAAAGGCGAAAACCGCAAAAAAAACATTAAATAAAAGAGAGAGATGGAGAAGAGAGTGAGCGAGAGAGAGATGGAGAGCTGAAAGGCGGAGTGGTTATTGTTGTGGAGTTGACCAACAGGCAGACATTCTGATTGTCTTGTAGTATTAAAGGGGGTAGGAAACCTGAAGCCACATGAAATATATCACACCAGAGTGGAGCGTCTTTTAGCAAATTAACTCACAAAGTAATGGGGGAAAAATACATCAGGCAGAGGGGGGGGGGGGGGGGGGGGGGAGTGCTAGAGAGAATGGAAGGTGACAGGAGGGGTTGAGCAAGAGAGAGAGAGAGAGAGAGAGAGAGAGAGATGTGGTAGTGGAGAGGGAGAGAGAGAGAGAGGTTGAGAATTAACAATTACACTGCCGCACTCTTACTGTGTTCCGCCGGACATTAACGCATTTTGAGCGGGAACGTCTTTTGGTGTTAGCATTATGTTATGCTTTAGCTATTGAAAAATAGCAGATCTACAAGCTCTTAGCGTGCCACCGAGTGGCGCGCTACGAGCTTGTAGATCTGCTATTTTTTGAAAAATCGACCAATACTGGCATTGAAACATAGCTTTTTCAGAAAACTGTCGGGATATAGAAGACATTTTTAGAATCTGATCTCAGGTCAGAACGGGTTAAATGAACCAAACACATGAATTACAGAGTGGCAGCGAGCAGGGCTGAATTAACGCCATATATCAAAGCCCAGTCCAAATAGTTGAGGGGTGAGGGGCTCTGTGTTGTGTACCTCAGCTGATGACATGAGGTGGTGGTGGGTGGGGGAAGGGACAGGACGAATACGTGTGTGTGTGTGTGTGTGTGTGTGTGTGTGTGTGTGTGTGTGTGTGTGTGTGCAGTGCATGGCAAGGAACGGAAAGAGGGAGGAGGGGGAGAAAAAAAATAAAGTAACTCAACATTTCTATCTCCGCCCATTAAAGTTAACCACTTCTCTCTCTGCCGAGCCATAAAGCTGTCACCCGGGCCCCTGATTTATTCCGCCCTTGCCCAGGCTCCTGTCCTAACTATCGCATGCCTCCAATTAATTTTTTTTTTTTTTTTGCTCTCTCTCTCTCTCCATCCCTTCTCTGGTAAATGTAATGAGATTGCAGCACTGAAAAAAACGCTGACTCCGGATTAATGCACCCATTCCTTAATAATACAAAAAGGTGGCTTGCAAAAGCAAGGAACAAAAAAAAAAAAAAAGAAGGAAGATGCATGCTCCACCAATAATGGCATTTTAAAGGCGGCCCGTGGGTTTGTCAGAGATGTAATTAACACTATTCATCACGCGCATTTTTCACGGGTTTGTACATTTTTGCGGCCGGCGCAAAAAAACCCTAAAAAAACCCTAAAAAGCTGAAGCGCCCGGGCCAAGGAAACGTCAATAGCGCTTCTTTTTTTGTGACGAATGCGATCCTCGGATGCTGTCGGCGCCATTCTATTCGCCCCCTCGCCTGTTGTTCATCCATTCACCCGTTCATCCGTTCACGTCGTCAGACAGAGAAGAAGTCGTCTGGACAAAGATGTCAGTGGCGGTACGGTGGGGAGCAGAGAGGGAGTTATGGGGGCAAGTGGTATAGAAAAAAATGACTCAATTCTTTAACCCATTCTAGACCTGACTAGAACTGATTCTATGAATGTCTTCTAAATCCTGACGGTTTTCAGAAAAAACCCTATGGTTCTATGTCAGTGGTGCTCAACCTTTTTCATGTCAAGCACCCCCAGAATAGGGGTTAGGGTTAGGGTCTGTAAATATGTCAGTCCAGGGACCCCCCCAGAAGCAAAGATTTGAGTTAAAAACGTTTGCTCTGAAATAATATATAAATTCAAAGATTTGTGCCACATTTTCTCTAAAAGCAAAATAGCAGATCTACGAGAGCTGCCCTGCGTCTGAAACGGTCGAGAAATGACAGAGTTACTATGTGGGGGAATTAGCAGACATCTCTCTCTCTCTCTCTCATGCACGCTACACATTGTAATTAGCAGGCTCACAGTGCAACACTATCTCTCTCTCTGTTTATAGCACAACAGCGCCACGTTTGCCCCTATTGGTACCCTAAACATAGGGACTATACTACACTTTTTTTGAAAAATCGAAGAACGACTGACATAGAAACATAGCTTTTTCAGAAAACTGTTAGGATTTAGAAGGCCTTTGTAGAATCGTTCCCAGTTCAAAATTGTATTTAAGTACAGCACTTGGTATAAACGTAGCTACTCGGTTACTCTACGCCACGGTGTTGTGTGAGTATCATTGACAGCGGGGCAGTCACTGCCTGCCAGTGGCTCTGAGGCCACAGCAGAGATGAGCACATCAGATAAGACACAAAATGGCCACGGTAATTACATTTGAGTCCGAGAGATAGAATATCCAAACCCGCCAAACAAAAGGTCAACAATGCGGAGGGCTAATTGAGTTGAGGGGTTTAATTACTTCTCGGCCATATAAACTTCCAGAGGCACTGGCCCGTGGGGGGTGGGGGGGGGGACTGGGCGCAATAACAACAATAAATTGGGCTTATCGTGGGTCCTGATTGAGCCGCGCACTGACCGTTATGGGTGGGCTGCAGGTGCACACTGGGAGGTATTAAATGGACCGTTTTGGTCAAAGCCGCCGCAGAGCGCAGCTGGCAGGTGTTGGCATGGAGGGACTTTATTACCCTATAAACTATCAGAGACAATTCACTCACACCGTCTTCTGGGGCCAGAGAGAGAGAGAGAGAGAGAGAGACAGAGAGAGAGACACAGAGAGAGAGAGAGAGAGAGAGAGAAACAACCCCGATTCAATTACCGCTGAAACTCGACAAGGAGGGGCGTCTTGGGAGTAGGGTGACCAGATCCAAACTGTTCATTTGAGGGACAGAAATATATCGCTTGTGTGGGACGGGACGGGGTTAGCAACTTATTACTTGAGTTATTGCTATCAAATGACTTGATGTTATATTCGAACCATAGGCCTAATGGTGGTGCCTATCATGTTGTTATTAAACACCTCTGGCGTCTCACATTTTGTTTTAAAATCATGCTAATTTTGGTCATGGGTGGTATGGCCAACTTAATTGGTACTAGGGGATATTTCTCATGCTATTTTAACGGGCTTAAAAACACAGCTTGCAGGATAAGAGACAACAGAAAGGCAACCATTATTAGGGGACTAACAATTAGGGCATTTGAACACTGATGCCTGGCAGTCACAAAGTGGGACAGGGTCTCAATATGTGGGACGCCTGAAATGATCGGGACTGTCCCACGCAAAGAGGGACATCTGGGCACCCTAGTCCCAAGTAGGGGACCCTGCTTGGGAGTCTGTCAAAAGTTTGCCCTGGTTTCTTTTTCCCCGTATCAAAAGGGGAAATTGCTTCGTGCTTCTTCTCCCAACAACACAATATAATGAAACTTTCGCCCAAGAGAGAGAAGAAAGAGAAGAGGACAGAAAGAAAGCCAATAAGTGAGTTTAATACCTAGCCAACCAACACAAAAAAAAAGGACTGGTTGTTTTTGTTCTCGTTTGGCAGCTTACAGCTGCTCTGTCTGTAGACACGGCAGGATTAAAACCCACCGCACTGATTGATTGACATGTTTGGGACAATTAGAAGCCCAAGGAAGTAAGCGTAGCCGTTTGTTTTGTTGTGTCCTTTGTGTGCGTGTGTGTGCTGGTGTGTGTGTGTGCGTGTGTGTGTGCGTGTGCGTGTGCACCAAGCAGATTCATTAGGCCTCCGCACAGAGGAGGATGTGAGGGCTGTGGAGTAAAGAAGGGACCCAGCCCAATTGAAGCATGTCAAATTAGGAGGAGGGAAAAATCAAACCGCCGCTACTGGGACTCATTAGAACCGCGGCGAGAGGACGCAGTATTTACTATGCGTGCCCGTGTGTGTGTGTGTGTGTGTGTGTGTGTGCACGCGCGCACGGGCGTGCCGTGCACCAATGAAACGGTAAAGGGGGGAAAGCGTGGGGGGGCTGGCTGAAGATGTGTGGGTTTTCTAAAAGTTATTTTCATCATAACAGTTGCTGTTTTATAAGGCGGCGGGCGGTGGCGGTGGTGGTGGTGGAGAAAATCCCCTCCTCCACATACAGTCACACAACACTTTTAATGAAACGTGGGGATCCATGCAGCAGCCTCGTGGGAAGGAAGCGGCGCTCCAGCCGACAACAAACAGAGAAACAGAACCGTCGCGGTTTTTTACAACAAGAACGAGACGGATCGGATGACTCGAGGAAAAGTACCCAAGTTCCCCCCAAGCAAAAAAACACAAAACAAAACAATGTACTGATTTAAAGCTGGAGTTTCTTTAAAAAAAAAACACCTCCCTGGCAGACGAGGGAAAGTCTATAGAATACATTACGCACAGTCTCAAAATTCATCGCCATGGCTACTATAGGCATTGAGGCACTGCTAAGAGGCTAAAAATAAAAGAGGGTGGGGGTGGGGGGGCGAGGGAGAGGGGGGCGTTCGGCTAAAGAGAACACACTTCAAACATCCAGAAGAGGATAAAAAAAAAAGAAAAAGTGGCTTTATCCTGGGTTTTCTTAAGAGAGCACTCTCTCTCTCTCTTTATAGCTGCGGCCAACAACATGATGCCTCCTTCCTTTGCGAGGGGCCACCGGGCATGGCAGAGCCATTAAGATGGGAGGATTTCACAGCCAACACTTCTCTTTACCCTCTGCCACTACACAGTGGAGAGAGAGAGATGAGAGGGAGAGAGATGACAGAGAGAGAGAGAGAGAGAGAGAGAGAGAGAGAGAGAGAGAGAGAGAGAGAGAGAGAGAGAGAGAAAGTCATTGCCACCAGTGGAGTTGGGGGGAAGTGACATCTGTCGCCAGCATTGATCTCTGGGGGTTAAAAAGGCAGCTCTAATCTGTCCTGGGGGCACCGGCGTCACATCCACCATGCCATGGCTCTCCTCTCAACGACACACACACAGCTCTCTCTCTCTTCAGCACGTTGTGTGGCAACAACATCACAGACACATACATGCACGCACACACACACACACACACACGCACGCACACACACACACAGCACGCCGCTGCCTCTCTCCTCCACAGCATGCCAGGCAGCTCCCAGGGCAACTAGTATAGAACCATCTTAAAAGCTACACAAAATCCTACACATCTCACCATCATCTCATTCATTCTGTGGGCCTGTGACATCTCCCTTGACACGCAGGAAGGATAAGGCGCACGCTTTCCTTTCCCGTCTCTCTCTCTCTCTCTCTCTTTTCTCTTGTTCCTCTCAGCAAACCGACCCTCGCTCGCTCCCTCTCCCTCGCCCATTCTTCAGATCATTTCAAAGGGTGCAGGAGATCAAAGGTACGTATATCCCCCCCTGTTTGAGAATGGACAGCAGTCGTGCTATAGTGGTCGGTGGGGGTGTTTAGTTTAATCATTTATTTACACAAAAAGAGAAAGAATAGAAAGAAGAAAAACATATAGGCTTCTCTCAATCTCCTCACACGCACGCGCGCGCGCACGCACGCACAAACACACACGAACGAACACACGCACACATCTCAAACATAGATGTCTCTTTTCAATATGGTCACCGTCTGGAGGAAACCACATCAATCATCACTTAAGAGTCAGTCAGTGTCACACAAAAAAACTAGTGGATATAAAAGCAAATATAGCAGTCCAAATTGAAGAAAAGAAAAAAATAGCAGACCTGCAGGCTCACAACGGGTCGCATCGCGACACGCTGTGAGCTTGTAGGCCTGCTATTTTTCTGAAATTGGTCCTAAGGGGTGTACGACGTAGTTCAAAGACTGTCATATAAAAGCATGGCATACACACACACACACACACACACGCATAGACACACACACACACACTACAAGAGGACTCTCTCAGCTGACCGGTCGGTGGTTCAGAGGGAGGGGTGACCCTGTGAAAAGGCTCCGTCACACTCCCTGCTCAGCAAATGGAGTGGAGGGCTGCAGGCGGCTAATGGCATAATGAGAGAGCACACAGTACACACCACACACACACACAGTCACACACACACACAGACACACACGCACACGCGCACACATACACACACAGGAGTGACATGTTTGGCCATGGGCACGCGAGGCAAGGGCCTGGCATGTGTAAGTGTGTACTACACATACATAGTTACACATGCATACAGTACAGTAAGGCGCCTGGCGTGTGTGTGTGTGCGTGTACAGTAGGCCTAGTACACACACATACACGAGAGCGCGGCACACCAGGGATGGGATGGAGGAGGAGGACTCATAAATGATGCAGCGATGCTGTCATTGATCCCGCCGGCCGGACGGTGGCTCATCATCATCATTGTCATCCAAGGGATGCATAATGTGTATACAGTATGTATACTGTAGTGTAGACCACTGTTTGGACAACAATTCCAACATATTTTATAAAGTAGCTCATGAATACAATTAAATAACTGAGATAATTCTCATTAACCCATTTTGGACTGAGGTCAAAATAAAAATAAAACGTTCGCTCTGAAAGAATATATATTCAAAGATTTGTGCCGCATTTTTACCATATTTCAAAAATAGCAGACCTACGTATGAGCTTGTAGATCTGCTATTTTTCAATAGCTAAAGTATAACATAATACTTACTTAAAACACCAAAAGGGGTTCCCGCCCAGAATGGGTTAAAACAAATAATAATAAGTACAAATAAAATAAGAAGTAGTGAAAACAGCAGATTTTCACGTTTGGGTTGTTTGGGTTGGGGACATTTCTCTTTTGGGGTCTTGTAGCTGTATATAAAACGTTTTGGGGGGTCCACTCACTGCTGTAGACAGATATAAAGACATGGTGCCCGTCCCGATCCCTCCACCCCAGCCCGGTAGGAATATGTACCGCAGTGACAGGTTCTCCTCACCCTCTCTCCGCCCCGGCTTTTTTCCAATTTCATTTACAATTCGGGCCGATTGTGTTTGGAATATGGACACTCGAACAAAGCCGGATTGCAAACGCTCAGTGGATTCAACCCCTTGACTGTGGTGGTGGGCAGGCACTTTACCCACTGTGTGTGCACCCGAACGAACGCCCACCGGATTATCTTTAACCCATTTTGGGCGGGAACCCCTTTTGGAACGACTAACATAGAAACGTAGCTTTTTCAGAAAACTGTCATTTTCAAACAGACATTTTTAGAATCTGATCTCAGGTTAAAATGGGTTAACTGCTTTCAACCTTGTGTCCCCACGTTCGCCATGTCATTATGTTCTGAAGTCCAATAAATGCCAATTTTTAAAAAATACTGAAAATAGCCTACAAACTCACACCACGTCGCATCGGTACACGTTGAGAGAATTTTACACAATGTTCCCTATTGTCTACATACTGTATAAGGCTCAAGTGATTACCTCCAATCTGTTTGATTTCCACAATAATATTTGTTCCATTGGCGTTTCGTTTAATGTAACTCTTTTTGTGTGGATTCCTTGTTAATTATTTTTGTGGTAGTTTAGTTTGGTTCCAAATTTAAATGTTCTTGATTTTAAATGCGGCCGGGGGAAAAAAATGCAATTAAAATCCAATTAATCACAGCAATTAACACGATTAAAACGTTTTAGAAAACACGTCCTATCTCTGAAACCTCTCGCTGCCAAGTCAGGTCAGTCGCCATGTTTAAACCTTTAACCCGTTAAGACCTGGAACGCATCTGTGTCACCTTTGCTTTTACTTTAACCATTATTTTATACTTTAGCATATCTACAAGCTCATAGCGCTGCACCGAGTGCCAGGCTACAAGCTTGTAGATCTGCTATTTTTGAAAAATCATGAAAATCCATCCATCCATATTCGACCGCTTATCCGTAGTTGGGTCGCGGGGGCAACAGCTCCACCAGAGTGCTCCAGACTTGCCCTCTCCATGAGCAACATTAGTGACTTCCTCCTGGGGGATCCCGAGGCGTTCCAAGGCCAGTGAGTCGATGTATTTCCTCCAACTGCGCCTTGGTCTGCCCCGGGGTCTCCCCCCCAGTGGGACCTCCCTAGGGAGGCGCCCGAGAGGCATCCTAACCAGATGCCCGAACCACCTAAAGCCCATCACACACCGTCTGCGACCGCCGCGCGTCAAAACAGCCGCCTCCATTAATTTCAATGAACCTATCGCACACCGGCGGCGTCCGTCGCGCGCTGACGCCTCGCCTGAGGCGCCGATAGAACCAGTTCTATTTTCCAGGCGGCGCCGGTGTGTGTTGGCCTTAAGATGGCTCCTTTCCAGGCGAAGAAGCAGCGGTTCTACTCCGAGTCTCTCTCGTGTGACTGAACTTCTCACCTAAACTACTTTGCCTTTTTATTTTTTTACTATTTACTATTTTTGAATAGTTAAAATAGCCAATCTACAAGCTCACACACAGTGTCGATGTAGTCTATTATAATGATTCAAAAATGTTTTTCAAAATAGTAAAAAAAAAGAAAATAGCAAAGTAGTTTAGGGATAAGGGGTTTAGCATGGACGAAAATATAGAGCCCAAAATCTCTCCGCCAATCTACAAGCTTGCTCTACAAGCTTGCATGCCTTGTAGATCTGCTACACCCCTCCCCCCCCCCCCCTCTCCCAGAACAGGGATGCTATGGTTCAAGTGTTTATCATTACACGGATGCTCGGACACACAGAAACACCGGCGGTAAAGAGTGACTCTCCTTGACGAGGCTTAACCCATTCTGACCTGATTCTACAAATGTCTTCTCCATCCTGACAGTTTTCTGAAAAAGCTATGTTTCTATGTTCTCAAACTATTTCATGTCAAGGAGCCCCAGAATTATGTGTAATTGGCCGCCGACTGCCATCTGAAAATATGTTGTTCCAGGGACCTCCCCAGAATCAAGGATTTAAGGTAAAAACGTTCGCTCTGAAAGAAAATATATTCAAAGATTTGAGGCACATTTTTACGATTTTTCAAAAATAGCAGACCTACAAGCTCGTGGCGCGCCACTCGGTGGCGCGCTATGAGCTTGTAGATCTGCTATTTTTCAATAGCTATAAAGCATAACATAATGCTATATAACACCAAAAGGGGTTCCCGCACTAAATGGGTTAAAATGGGTGCCCGGCAGGCGCTAACAGCGCTGTCATCGCTGAGTGTGTTTTAGTTATGAATGAGGAGGGGAGGCCGTATCGTCTCTCAGACGGTGGAATAACAGAGATGCTGCGTGACGTATAAACCAACGCTGCCCTACTGAGAGATCCATCTCCATCTTCCTCTCTCCGTGACCTAGATGTGTGCATGCGGTGTGTGTGTGTGTGTCTGTGTGTGCGTGTGCGTGTGTGAGAGAGAGAAACAGAGAGAGAGACTGCGGCTAGGTGGTCTGATGTGTCTTGGTCGCTGGCCGAGGGCCAATACCATCTGCCTGGCTCACCTGGGGACAGTTCCATGTTCTCTACTCTAGTGCTGCTTACCGGGAGGAGGAGGAAGGTGCGTGCGTGCGTGCGTGCGTGCGTGCGTGTGTGCGTGTGTGCGTGCTGCCCAGACTGTCTAGAGGAGATATCGCACTGGGCCGAGGGTCAAGACAGACCCTGTATAAGAAAGAGGAGAGAGAGAGAGAGCTAGAGAGAGAGAGAGGATTAGAAACAGAAGGAGGGGGTTGAGACACAGAGGGACAGAGAGAGAGAGAGAGAGAGAGGGCAAAAGGCCCTCCTATGACCAGCTTTGTTCGTTTGTATGAATCATAGCGATGATTTGATTGGCTGAGCAAATAGAAGATATATAAGCTCAAGGCATGCACTGCACGCTATTTCTGAACATTTTTTATAAATCTTGAAACTGTGAATAATTTATTAAACTTTGTTTTACACAAATCTTCTCTTCTAGGGTGTGTGGGCACATAACATTTTGGGTGGGGGTCCGCGGCCAAACGCATATCAATTTGGGAGTTAAAGAAATTGAGAACTACAAGTGTAGATGACAAGAGACACACACGCACACACACACACACGCAGTCACGCACTGACTGACGCGCGCGCACACACACACACACCTCTATAGAGAGCACGGAGGCAGAGAGAGAGAGAGAGAGTGTCCAGATGAGCCTGTGTGCATACGTGTGTGTGTGTGTGTGTGTTTGTGTGTGTGTGTGTGTGTGTGCGTGCGCCCACAGAGCGGTGAAGCCCTGAGTCTATTCAGTCAGGCAGAAGTGGGCCATGCTGGTGCTGTGTGCTCAGGAGACGACACACACACACAGCGTGCTCACGCACGTGCACACACACGCGCACACACGCACAAACACACACACACACACTTCTACAAGCGACTGCAGGGGAAGCAGCGGTCTGCAGGCCTGCACACACACACACACACACACAACCACACACACACACACGCAGACACACACGTACGTTTGAATTAGTATACTCTTGTGAGGACATCGTCATTTTAGGATTTTTATGAATGTCAATTTTTGAAAGGAAATATAGGCAAGCCTGCCCTCTGCACAGTCGACGCTGCAGAAACCACACTTTTATTCTTCACTATTCATTTAACCCATTCTGACCGGGAACCCATTTTGGTGTCAGCATTATGTTATGCTTTAGCTATTGAAAAATAGCAGACCTACAAGCTCATAGCGCACCACCGAGTGGCGCGCTACGAGCTTGTAGGTCTGCTATTTTTGAAAAATCGAAGAACGACTGACATTTTTAGAATCTGATCTCAGGTCAGAATGGGATAAGCTCACAGTGCGTTGTTGTGAGAGTGTAGATCTGTTATTTCTGCAACACGACACTTTAGCGCACCAAACCTCAACGGTGGAAAACATACTCAATTGTTTTACTTAAGAAAATCAATACTGCAATACTCCAGTCCAGAATTCAATATGTTGCGAAATGTACTGTTATATGCAGTATGTGGTGATGTTTTGTGATAATAATCCAAATGTACAAAGTAACGAACTAGTACGTTTTCAAATAAATGTAGTGGAGTAGAAGTGCAATATTTGCCTCCGAGATGTAGTGCAGTAGAAGTATTGGAAATTGAAATTACTCAAGTACAAAGTACAAATACCTCAAAATTGTACATAAATGTACTTACTTACTTTCCACCACTGCTAATCCTATAAACCCCAAACTAAGTCTTAATCATAAAACAACCCATTATCTTGTGAGGAACAAGATCATTTCTACTACGGTTTGTATAGGGACATTTGGCCCTCACAAGTATAGTAACACACACACACACACACACACACACACACACACACACACACACAAACAGTAGGCACAGGCACGCATGGGCACACATACACACACTCCAACACACACAGAGGGGGGAGAGAGAGGGGAGAGAGAGAGAGAGAGAGCTATAGCAGCAGTCCCCTGGGTTTTGGCTTTTGAGGGCCGCTTGCTGACGCGGTGAAAAAGCGCTGCGGCTTAAACGTCAAGCTGACTAAACAAGAAGAAAGCTTCATTTAAGTGAAGGGGGGGGGGGGGGGGGAAGAGTGTTGTCATGAAACTACACGTCCTTACCTGACAAACCCAACCTGGCTCTGCTGCAGGGCAGAGAACAGAACACGTCTGCAGTCAGCGGGCTACCCTGAACCTGGACCTGCACTATATACTGTACTGTATGTATACGGTATACCACCAGTGGTTATATAAATCTCCTTCAATGCCAAACCAGAGTCACTGCGCAAAAAAGCTTGGAATACGGATGTGTATATTACAGGAAACTCCCGTTAATCTTTCCAACAAACTCCCGTAAACTCCCGAATTGTACTGTACCATCACACCTGTATATTACCGTATATTACTGTACATGTATATGGCCGCTAAACTTGAGGTTTACGGGCAAAATACAGTTCCCGTAATTGCCCGTTAACTCCTCTTTTCACGCAGTGAGTGCCAATGATTTGTGAAGTATTGATCCATATTCCTCTTTTGTTACCATTAATCATTTTGTTTGAATAATTTCCTTTATTTCACCTGGTTTAAGGTTCCGGCATCTGGTTACTGTTAGGATGCCTCTCGGGCGTCTCCCCATATAGGGAGGTCCTTGAGGCATGTGTCCCACTGGGAGGAGACCCTGGGGCAGACCAAGGCGCAGTTGGAGGAAATACATCGACTCACTGGCCTTGGGACGCCTCGGGATCCCCCAGGAGGAAGTCACTAATGTTGCTCTGGAGAGGTCTGGAGCACTCTGGTGGAGCTGTTGCCCCCGCGACCTGACTATACGGATAAGCGGTTGAAGATGGATGGATGGATGAAGTTTGTACTTAGAACAAGTTCTCTTTTACAAGGACTTGCGTCAGTTACAGGTTGGTTGCTACTGTACTTGCTATTGCTCTTTTCTGCAGTTACTGTAAGTGTGCAAACGATGTTAGCATCCTACAGTGGAGAGAAATTAGACGTACGGAAATAGGATCCAGCAGGAAAGCACGCACATCTACAAAAGAATACTCTACGGGTGCTGAACAAAAACACGTACTCCTCTCACAAATTAGAGGTATAATACGCCCAGGACCCAAATTAGTGAAAAGAGCAGATCTACAAGTTCACAACGCGTTGCTTCGCGCTGCGTTGTTGTGAGCTTGTAGTTTGGCTATTTTCACTACTTCTTAGTCATCCGTTTTCTAATTTATGGAATTTCTTTGACTTCATTTATTTCGTTGCAATTAATGACAAAATGATTGAAAAAAACCCCCATAAAAATGGGTCCCACAAATGGGTCAGACCCACTGTATGGGAAACATACAGTGGGTCTGCATCCTGGATACTATAGGCTCCTGCTGCACCAGGGGGTAAAACTGAGGTGTTTTGGTTTGGGTTATAGCGGAGGTCATGTGAGGTGTAGGACAATGGCCTCCCCCCCGTCCCCCCGTCCCCTCCGCCCCCCCTCCCGTCGTCACCCCCCCCCCCCCGTCTCCGCCACAGGTTAATGAAGCCTTTCAGAGGGCGCTCGTTGTGGGCCCGCCGCAGGTTAATTACAGGGCAGCGTGCTGACAGCGAGCCAAGTTGATTTTATGCAAAGCAGACAGGTAAGCTAGTTTGAACCGCTGCAGTAAAGTCATCGTTTTTCTATTTTTTTTTTCTTTCTTCTTTCTAAAGCCTCTCTCAACTTCCCTGGCCCCCTGCATCATCAGCAGGAGTAGCGTTTTATCAGTGTTGTTTTCGTCGACTAAAACTAAGACGAAAAATGTTCGTCGACTACCTATTTTCACTGACAAAAGAGACTAAATTAAAACTAAGCTACAATGATTAAAACTAAGACTAAATATACTGACAATTTCGTCGACAAATAAAAACTAGACTAAAATGTTAGGAAAGGACTAAGACATTCCAGGTGACTAAAATGTGACTAATACTAAATGAAGTTTCAGTCCAAAGACTACGACTAAACTAAAATAGAAATTTGCTGCCAAAAACAACACTCCCACTGGTGTCTGGCCCTGGGGCCGCGTAACCTTTGACAACGATTTCATCTTGACACCATTTCCTCTCCCTTTTCGATCGCGTCTCAGTCTGATAAACAGAATGCAGATTCATCCCCGGCCGCCACTCAAGCACACACACACACAAACACACACACACACACACACACACACACGCACAGACACACACACTTTGTGTTTGTCCTCATCGTTACAGGAGGCCGCCGCGATGACATTTATCCATTTTTCATGAACAGAGCCGTGTATGTGCGTGCGTGCGCGGCCGTACGCGCGCCGACAAACAAATCAATTTCCCAGCGGCAAATTGCTCGCGGGAAGAAACAATAACAACCTGCGGGAGAGGGCCCTGAAGAGGCCCGGGGACGATTAATTGCAAACGCGTCTCAGGAGGGGCGTTCCTCCTGGCGTTGTTCACAAGATGAGAGAGGCTTAGAGGCGAGCCCCTTTTTTGGGGGCGTCCAGAGGGTGTCCTCCTCTTCCCCAATCAGAAGAAAACGTTCTGAATGTCATGCGTCAAATGCATACCCTACAGTAGAAACTAGAGGAGGTAATCATGCTTACATTTGGTGGAGGAAACCTGAATCACTCTGAATTTGACTTGTTGCCATCCGGCAGGAGGCATAGGACAAATCTAGCTAAAAAGAAGGGTAACAAAACTTAGTTTGTGCCAACTGCTGTGGACATTTAAAAAAAAAAAAAATTAAATAGTCTATAGCGCCAGAGAAATCCACGTTATAAGCTTACAAGACAGACTACAAGACTACAAGCCCGCCCCGGAAGCGATAGCCCTTCATATTTGAGCCACGCTTCCTCATTCTAGGCTGTGCATCGACGCGCGATGGATTCACTTTCTTAGCGTGGTCAAAGTTTAGACTTTTGTAAGGTCTCAAAGATCACAGTTTGTCTCATTTTGAGGAGATAAAAGGACCATTAAGCACGTCGGATCGGGATGTAGGTGTTTCTACCATGTGTGAGTAAAAGCAAAGAAATACAAAATATATATTTAAAATAATATTTTGTCCTAGCCATTCTGTCCTATAATGTCTGACATCATGATGCATCTCGGTTACAATATTAACGCTTCTAAAGAGAGATCAGACTTACTAGTGCAGTGTAGTAATGGAACATTTACACCTCCCGGTTTGTGGGGGAAATGGAAGGTGAAAATCTGAGTGAAATCTCCCTTTGTTTGCCTGGCACTCTAGCGCCTTCAATCAATTACCAGACGGCTGACAGCAGTAGTAATATTGTCTACGACGTTATGGCTTGTGTAAAATCATTAACACGAGGATGCCATTTAGTGGTGTTATTTGAACTGATGTTAGTTCTCAACCTGTCAAACGACGCACATGAAGTTGTGCCTGGGTGAATGACAGGCACGGCGTTGAGTGATGGATCGCTGCACACATCGGGACTGGGAGCAGACGATGGATGGAAGTCGAGAGCCCTCTTTCTTCCCTCCTCGTCTTCCATCCATTAATCACACTCTAATCAGGCACGATCTTTGTTTCACTAATTTGCTGAATAATTCTGGAAAGGGATAATGTAAGATTATTTAAAAGAATTATGAAGATACATACAATAACAAAAACAGTAAATATATCCGAGGCTTAACCCATTTTCGACTGAGGTTGATAAAAAAAGGCTTCTAAAATCTAATTTTTTTTTTTTCTTTCTGAAAAACCCAGGTTTCTATGTCAGTGGTGCTCAACCTTTTTCATGTCAAGCACCCCCAGAAATATCTCTATTGGGCCACGGACCCCGATCTCGAAATATGTAGTTCCAGGGACCCCCCAGAAGCCAATATTTTAATGAAAAATGTTTGCTCTGAAATATATATTCAAAGATTTGTGCCACATTTTTACGATTAAAAAAAAATAGCAGAACTACAAGCTTGTAGCGCGCCACTCGGTGGCGCGCTATGAGCTTGTAGATCTGCTATTTTTCAATAGCTAAAGCATAACATAATGCTTAAAACACCAAAAGGGGTTAAGACTCTTAACCCCCCTCTCTCCCGGCACTGAGGGATGAGGTGATGAGGGAAGCCGGGTAAAAAAGACTCAAGTCTCACCAGAACCTGTCTGTCCTAATCCTGTCTGTCCAGGTCAAGGTTTAGCCCCGCTGACGAACCGAAGAACAAGAGTCGGGGTCGGAAAGTTCACTAACTCAATAAATAGGGTAGAATTCGGGCCAGGATTCAGGCATGCTGTGAAGCATGAACGGGATAAATCCGACCTAACTCCGTCCTAACGCATCTCACAAGCCCACCTTATATAACAGGCCAGGGGCTTGTCCAGTATACTGTATGTCCACATACAGTCTCTATCTATATAGTCTTCATATCGCACGGTAAAAAGCAGGGAGTATACAGTATGTGCACCTCTGCTGAGCTGTTCATTGATGGCTTAACCCATTTTGGCCCGACGTCGAAATTAAAAAAAAATCTGTCCTCTAAATCCTGAGAGTTTTCTGAAATACCTATAATGATTCTATGAGAGACCGAAGGCACTGGGGCAGCTCAGACAATTCAGGCCCTTAGTTTAATAACAGGGTGCAGGTAAAAAGTGAGTTTCGATGTTTAAGTTACATCTTCGTCTGGTCAGGTATAATTCTAAAACCTATAACCTATAATTCTATATCAGTGGTTCTCAATATTTCATGTCAAGGACCACAAAAAGGATATGTAATTGGCCACCGACCGCCATTTGAAAATAGGTTGTTCCAGGGACCCCCCCCCTCCCAGAAGCAAAGATTTGAGTTAAAAACATTCGCAATGAAAGAATATATATTTCGAAGATTTGTGCCACATTCTACAGATTCTACAGATCTACAAGCTCGTAGTGCGGCACCGAGTGCCACGCTACGAGCTTGTAGATCTATTTCTATTTTCCAATAGCTATGAAGTATAACATAATGCTTTGAAACACCAAAAAGGGGTTCCCGCCCAGAATGGCTTAACCGAGGCAGGCAGCAGTGGACAAGTGGCTTACACAGACACAGTAGCAGAGGGGCTCCCTTGTGGGGCTGGAGCAGCAGACAGTGTTGCCACTAGTGGATTTATAAAGCAACCATAAGGTCTATGAAAACAAAACAAGCCCAAAAGTAGCGACTATAACGCATGAGCACTTTAAACCTAGTACATCGATCAGCCAATTGAAAATAGCTGATCTACAAGCTCGTAGGATCGGCTAGTTTCAAAAGTATTAACAAAACAGATCTCGTCTGTTTTAACAAAACAGATCTTGTGCCAGGTCCCTGCCCTGGCACAAGATGGGGTTTAGGAGGAGGCAAGCCCAGATAAGCCCAGATAAGCAACTACTCTTTAGAAACAAGCCACAAAAAAAAAAAACGAAAACCGCAACTAACAATGTTAATTAATAAAACAAGCCCAAAGTCTCTTATATAAAATCCATGCTGGCAGCGAGCTGAACAACAGTCATGATCAATCGATAATACAGTAATTACACGCATGCTATATTCTGTGCTATACCATAGCTTCCTCGATAAAACACTTTTGTCCTATCGACGTTCAACGGAGCAAATAAGCAGGTTTAATCGAGATTAATAAGACAATGGGCTCAATCAATGTGAGGTCTTAACCACCCTGTTACATGCTAATACGTGCGACAGTGGCATGGGAATACTGGCACTCTTCAAGTTGTGAGTCTGTAGCTATTTTCACCCTTTTTTTTAGAAAGCTTTTGAAATGTTTTGACACAAAACAGTGATTTTAAGAGCCTGTAATCAGTTACCCTCTGAAGCCCAAACCGCACCACTGATTTGCCATGCAACTCCTTGCAACATGAAACCACTTGGAACCAATATCCACAATGGCAGTTGCTACTTGAAACTAAACTACTTACTCATGTACTGTACATGAATTGCAATTCTGAGGTACTTTTACTTCTACTCCGGAGGCAAATACGGTACTTTTTATATGGTATTATTATGTATAGTATATAAATATATGTGGGGGAAAAAATTGTAAAGGCATGTCATATGAAATTGGAAATTTCCAAGTGTACAAGCAATTAAAATCGTGCAATTATAAACATTAAACAATGTTGTACTGTAGGTTCGATGCTTAAGCCAAACAGTGTTTTGCATGAGCACATAGGCCTACATGCGAGGATATCATATGGAATAGGTTCACAACAACATGGAGAAGCATTGGAGGGAGAGACCACTGCAGCTGTAGAGTCAAGTCTCCCAACGGGTAATGTAATCTACAGCAGGCCCATGTCTTTAGTCTCCCAACAGGTACTGTAATCTACAGCAGGCCCATGTCTTTCTGGAGTTACGGTATGTGTGCAATCTCCTCGTCTCGTCCTCGTTTTAAGGATAAACCCCGACGTGTCACTCGAATGCCAAATGGTGCCGAGCCAGCGCAAGTGGGGACCGCATCCGTTATCGGGACTTGGGGAGATCGGAGATACTGTAGGTAGCACAAGTTAATGTTTAGGCTACGCATTCATATATTGACAGCCCCAGCCACTGCAGCGAGGCTATCTACATTAATATAGACTGTCATAATTAAACGTGCGTGGTCACGGTCCACACAGTGACAGAGACAGACAGGACAGGAGGAAGAGATGCAGCTGTGTGTGTGTGTGTGTGTGTGTGTGTGTGTGTGTGTGTGTGTGCGGTTGTCACGGGCTGTGTGCGTCCAAACTCATTCCAATGACATGTGAGCTAGGGTTTTCGTTCACTAATATATCTTGTAGGTATATTAAATTAATACAAACTTTAATAATTTAATATACAACTAACAACTCACGGTGACAGTTGCTTGCAAGGTGCGTATGTGCGTACGTGTGTGTGACGTGTGTGTGAGGTGGGCAGCGCGGCGAGCGGGGGAAACATTTTTATTGGCTTTCCATCATGTAACTATGGTTTCCATACGTCGTCATTTGGTCGTATTGCAGTTTCATATCGCAAAAAAAAACCCCGAGGGCGAGGCTTGATTTCACAGGGCGTGCCAGATTGATTTCAGCCGCCACAACTCATCAACGCTATAGGAACGAAATGAAGCACGGATCAGCTGTTCGCCATGCCGCGTTGCCGACGTGAACGCACGGCGACACCCACCACGCTCCAATCTGAGGCAGAATTTACACTCCACTGATAAATGAGGGCCTATAAAGACTATTCTAACGGATCGGATCTGCCATTTGTGCAATTGTTGCAACATTTGGTGGGGCTGGTCAATTATTTTGGTCAATTTTCAAATCGATTTAGTTGGAATTAACTGTTGCAGCCCATCAGGCCCGACTTGGGTGGGAGAGCTTAGCAGGCACACAGTCTCTCTCTCTCTCTCTCTCCCAGCATCTCCCCGTGCTGGCCCTAATGGAGCTGACTTATCACAAAACACAACAGAGCCGGCCCTGCCAGCACATCCCAGCCAAAAAAACCCACACGCCAGAGGAACAGGAGGCAGCCTATACTCCACTGTCACTGTGAACACAGCCCAATGAAAAGGTTCATTTCTATGCACTCTGTAAATATTTCATCTTTACTGTATATAATGTATAATACATGTAAGTGTACATAACCCTATGTGTGTACTGTGCATGGCTGCGTGTGTACGAGGCTTGCGCATGTATGTATGCACGCACAAACACAAACATTACGCACGGCACGCATGCACGCTTCAGTGCTAGGATGCTCTCACATATTCTATGCAGAATGTGTGTGCACACACACACACACACACACTTACGCTGACGGGGCTTGTAAAAACCCCACAGACATGCCAAGCTAATAAATAAATACAAGAGTAGCTGCCAGTCTATCTATTCTATACCTGGAGTGAATTTACGCCTTTCCACCAAATAACACACTTTCCCCCAACTTTATTTGAAACAAAAGGAGTTTTGGGGGTTTTTTTCCCTTCACTTTCCACTCGTAACAATTGCTCCTCCATAAAAACCACACTGTTATGGGATTATTTTACAAGCAGTGGGTAGAAGTGCTTTTCCTTTCGCCCGCTGAACAGCTCTCTCTCTCTCCCCCTCTCTCTCTCTCTTAAAGAAAAGCAAACAATCCCCACAACAGTCAGGCAGCTCGTGCTGAATTTGCACAAGACATTGAGAGACGGGGTGAGGCGAGAAAAAAACACACACACACACACACACACACAAAGATAAGAGAGCGATCTTACAAACACCATGAAGCATTATTTATACTTGGTGTTTTGCACACCGACAACAGCAGATCTACAACGCTTCACGGACGCGCCGAGTCGTGACCGTGATACAGATCGGCTGTTTCTCGACACACGCGATGACACGGCCGTACGACGGAGCATAAACTTGGGCATGAGGAGGATATACATCTCTGACAAAGAGAGAGAGAAAGTTTCTATGCGAGATAAACAGATGACTGTCCGTCTGCTGGGAGTTGGGGAGCTCGGGCTATACGGCTATAGGTTTGTTTACTTAAGAAAATGGTCTCGCATGGCTGAACTTCAAATGAACCAGCTCTGATGGTGACTCATCCGCGCGATAAGGCTCGGTGGAATAG
>NC_137879.1:8961757-9014257 GCF_963924005.1 Protomyctophum bolini | reverse complement strand
AACCCTTTCATGTCACTTTTCACGATTCTTAAAAAAATAGCAGACCTACAAGCTCGTAGCTTGTAGATCTGCTATTTTTCCATAGCTAAAGCAAAACATAATGCGAACACCAAAAAGTGGGTTCCCGCCCAAAATGAGTTAAAAAGAAAGATTCAGTACTCAAAAAAAGACTCGCTGAAGGTTTTTTGTGTACAACTCCCGCCCGTCGAAGGTCTTATCCGAGCCAAAATAGACGTATACTGTTATGTGTAAAGTGCGACTCCAAGGGATTTTTAAGAGGTTTTTTTACACGCAGACTTTTCCCAAGGAGCTGAACAAAAAGAGAAAAGAAAAAAAGGAAACCCCAGCAACAGATCAAGGTAAAAAAGGAATTATATCTGAAATGACAACACAGCTAAAGTCTCTTGGCTCTTTCCTGAACACATATGGTAATGATATACTGTATAACAGCAGCGTAAAACACAAAACAAAACAAGCATTCAGCAATTATTCTGAGGCAAAGAGTACTTAACCCATTCTGACCTGAGATCAGATTCATACGAGGTTTTTCACTGGACACACAATGGTCTGATTATAACCCATTCTGACCTGAGATCAGATTTAAAAAAATGGCAGTCGTTCTTCGATTTTTCAAAAATAGCAGACCTACAAGCTCGTAGCGCGCCACTCGGTGGCGCGCTATGAGCTTGTAGATCTGCTATTTTTCAATAGCTAAAGCATAACATGATGCTGACACCAAAATGGGTTCCCGTTCAGAATGGGTTAAGTCATGCTGCAATTTCAAACATTTATGCATAGGAAAATGTGGATCACGACAGATTGATCTACATACTGTACATTTAATTAAGAAGAGTTTCCAGGATATACCCTTGTGGAAATAGTCTAGCGTTTTCAATTCAAGCATCCTATGTTTGTATAGAATTAAAAACATCAGAGCTACAAGCTGTATATGTCTGTATCAGCATCATGTCAAGGTGACCGCGTTGAGTATAGTCGCATACATTGTATCAGCAGAAATTAACTCAGAATACAAAGTCAGTGATTGGCATTCAGAGATACCTGGCACCCCTAAAGTCTATGCATAAAATATGAGCCATTTGCATCGTCGCCTGCCATATAGCGGTGACCCGCGGAGCAACTCGGAAATGTCTTCGTATACGGTACTACTAATGCATAAGAATGTTCAGGCATTATATTTATTTATTTATTCATTTATTATTCGATTAAGAGTTTGTTTAAGTATTCTTTGTTCAGCCTGCTGTGAGAGAATATACTGTAATTAGGCTAGTTTGTGTAGAGCTTGGCAAGTCCCCAGATCGTCGTCCTTAAAAAACTGTTTTTTTATTCAAATTGACTATGTTCTTTCATAGCGGGGGCTCCAGGAAACTATGAGATACTGTTTGGATAGGCAAATAAGCAGTGGGGGGGGGGGGGGACTACCACTCTGCAACATGGTTGTGGTGGGAGAGGGGGGGGCGGGGGTGAGGGAGCAACTGCCACTCTGCAACATGATTGCAACATCAAAGGACTGTGTAAAGACATGGAAACTGTCATCTGACGATCTGACCACATGCTTCAAAGACACGAAAAGAAGAAGACAAGTCAGAATATGGAGATAAGGGGTTCATGTGGCCAATTAACCCATTTTGACCTGAGATCAGAATCTAAAAATGTCTTCTACATCCTGACAGTTTTCTGAAAAGCTATGTTTCTATGTCAGTCGTTCTTCGAGCTTGTAGATCTGCTATTTTTCAATAGCTAAAGCATACCATAATGCTATACCACCAAAAGGGGTTTCCCACCCGAAATGGGTTAACTCTAAAATAGCTGATCCACAAGCTCACAACGTGTCGCGCTGCAACATGCTGTGAGCTTGCAGATCAGCTATTTCATGAATTTTGTTGATGACACATTGAAAAAATGTACAAAAATAAATCGGGACACGGCTGCACAGTTGGCGACACCAATTTGCTAAAAATTAAAGATAAAAAAAAGATAGATAAGATAGAAATCTAATAATGGCCGATATCGGACAAAGTGATATATAGTAATCACTCTGGTTCAATTTGTTTTCCCCTCTTGGCTTTTTAACCTCCGCTGATTAGAGGGAACATCTGCAAACAAGACCTCCATTTCTTCACAACCCCTTTCATATTTCAATCCCGGGAAGGCAAAAAACTCCAAGAATCATTACCCAACATGAGCTCATCGTCAGCGCATTCATAATTCAGCGTAATGGATTATGTAATTGCTCCATTAACCATTCTGAACGGGAACCCATTTTGGTGTTAGCAACGTGTTATGCTTTAGCTATTGAAAAATAGCAGATCTACAAGCTCATAGCGCGCCACCGAGTGGCGCGCTACGAGCTTGTAGGTCTGCTATTTTTGAAAATTCGAAGAATGACTGACATTTTTAGAATCTGATCTCAGGTCAGAATGGGTTCATCAGACCAGTGTGTGTCCAGTGGAAACCTCGTATGAATCTGATCTCAGGTCAGAATTGGTTAATCAGAGAGAAGATACCCCGGCATGCTCTCCTTTATTCCTATGCCTCTGTTGTTAAAATAGATGCTCTGTTTGTAGAAGCAGAGAGTTAAAAAGTCCTCTCTCTGTTTGGCCGCGGCATTGAGACTCTTGCTCCTCGCTCCCCGATAGCTCGGAGCCTCTCTGCTCTGCGTTGCTTATCTTGGCTCCAGCCCCGGGTCCTTGTGGTGCAGTCGCAGACAGCTCTTCAATAAAGTATGGCGCAAAAGAAAAAGTGGGCGAAAGGGCAAATAACGCCTTCCAGGAAACCAGTTGTCAGGACCGAGGCGTCACTTTAAGTCGTATAATTTATTGATATTTGCTAGACGCTCATGTCTCTCTCTCTCAGAGAATGAATATTCCAGGTCTCTATATATATATGAGGCCTGCGGGCTGGAAGCCGGCGGCGGCCCGTCAGTCCGTCACAGATTAAAATGTGTGGACGTGTTTAAACACACTCGTCATCCCATTCCAGCAGCTGGCATCAGTTGTGAGGGACATAATCCAAACAGAGTCACAACCGTTTGTCAAAAAAAAGGAGAGGGAGAGAGGCGGGAGGGCGGGGGGGGCTTTCCGACGTATTCATCCTTACCATATTGTAGTTAACCCATTCTGACCTGAGATCAGATTCTAAAAACGTCTTCTACATCCTGACCGTTTTTCATTCTGACCTGAGATCAGATTCTAAAAATGTCTTCTACGTCAGTCGCTCTTGGATTTTTCAAAAATAGCAGACCTACAAGCTCATAGCGCGCCACTCGGTGGCGCGCTATGAGCTTGTAGATCTGCTATTTTTCAACAGCTAAAGCACGACATGAAGCTAACACCAAAATGTGTTCCCACCCAAAATGGGTTAATATCTCCAATATGAGATCTTCAATAGAAAAATAAATATATCCCCTGGGCCTTTTTTTTACGTCTTGATGTCATCCGATTGTCGTCACTGCAGCGGGAGCCACCATTGTTTTTACACCAGCCTATCTGATCTCCCGTAAAAAAAAAAAAGAAAGAAAAAAAAAGGTCAGTGACAGCAATGGCCTCTTGTGAGCTGTTAAGTGCATTGAGTGGTGACAGCAAATGATAGTGTTCTTCTTCGCTGGGGGGGGCGGAAGGTGCAATAGAAAAAAAACCCAAAAAAACACTCGTGATTTACAGGAATTGCAGCTCCCCTTATCATGGTTATTTTCCCTCTCTGGCGGAAATATTAAGCCATTTTAGGCAGGAACCCCTTTTGGTGTTAGCATTGTGTTATGCTTTAGCTATTGAAAAATAGCAGATCTACAAGCTCATAGCGCGCCACCGAGTGGCGCGCTACGAGCTTGTAGGTCTGCTATTTTTGAAAACTTGTCAGGACTTAGAAGACATTTTTAGGATCTGATCTCAGGTCAAAATGCGTTAAAGAACCACCATTCTTCTGTGTATCGTTAGAATCTGGTCTCAGGTCAGAATGGGTTAAGCCGCTTCCCTCCCCCAGATTGTATTTAGGGGCTACTCTGTTCTTTCTTGTGCCTTGTTCCTGCACTTGGGAGAGCATGTGGGAGAGTGGGAGAGAGGAGAGCACTAAAGCATTACGTATTCAACACTGTGCATGAGTCCAGAAAAAAGGCCTCTCTCAAATCATTAAAAGAAATAGCTCACCCCGAACATTTTAAATCCAGTCATTACCTACTTTACTCCTTTTGTCCACAAAACACTCTTGTCTCCAAAAAACCTAATGGCAGCTTTCTCTCCTAACGCAATGGAAGCCAATGGCGAACCAGTGCTTTAGTAGTTCCAAAAATAATGAGTCTACTCTGACACTGACTCAGAAGTACTTTCTGCACGGCTTAAAACGAATGAGATGAAGATTTGCACTGGATAATGGTAAACTACTATACGCAAGTCTTTTCCAAACACAGTGCAGCCAACTTGGATTATTCTGCATAATGCACTTTTTATGTGTGTTTCGGAAGGGGGGGGAGTGGGGGGGTGGTGGTGGGGGGGGCTTTATGGAACTATAAATACATAAGTACTGGTGGTCGGCTTCAGTTAGCTGGAGAGAGCTGATATGAAGTTTTAGCTAGCATCCTGCCAAGTTGCCAACCTCCCTGATTGTTTTAGTGGACGTCCGTGTTTTGACTGGCATGAGGATGAGTCCACAACAATAACAGCAGATAGTGTTCATCACGTTGGCTGAATTGTGAACCGTTCAGCTGCATCGGCGAGGCGCTGTGAGTGCTTTGTAAGATAGAGGCTATTTTGGGAGAAAGTAGAAAACGTTTGGAAAAAAATAATGCTCGCGAATTTTCGCTCTGTGTAATGACGTGCCCAAAAATAGGGACGCCAGGTTGAGCGAGCCGAGAGTGGCTAATGGACTACTAGAGCTATGAAAGAGAGATGGAGACGGTGCACAATTAACCCATTCTGACCTGGGATCAGATTCATACGAGGTTTCCACTGGACACACACTGGTCTGATTAACCCATTCTGACCTGAGATCAGATTCTAAAAACGTCAGTCGCTATTCGATTTTCCAAAAATAGCAGACCTACAAGCTCGTAGCGCGCCACTCGGTGGCGCGCTATGAGCTTGTAGATCTGCTATTTTTCTATAGCTAAAGCATGACGTGATGCGAACACCAAAACGGGTTCCCGTTCAGAATGGGTTAAAGGTAAGAAACATTTTTTCCATTGTGAGTAATGTCCATGTACGTAAGTGTAGCTAATGCCTTCAAAAAGAGCCCACACGTTCACCTCACCGAAGTGACATTTAAATACAGTAGGCAGGAGACATTTTCCATCCATTTCCCTTCCTCAATCCCCCCCCCCTACCCACCCACCCCCACCCCTCTCTCTCTCTCTCTCTCTCTCCCCCACACTGTAATTTGAAGCTGTCACAAACAAATCCTCCTATAGCAGACCTTTCCAAATGTCAGGTTCCGTCAAGCGGGGATGTGACGGCTTCCTCAAAGCAGGCCCTCGCGGAAACTTTGTCAGGAAAACAAGGGGAGGGTTGAAACGCAGCGCCATGCATATTTATGGGTATTCATTCAGCACCACTCTGAGTCTCAGCCCACTCTCACCACCGCTGCACGGTTCCCCAGAACTCCTTGGGCAAATGAGGGACTGACTTACGGATCCGACAGGCCCACTTGACTCAGATTTATCCCATTCTGACCTGAGATCAGATTCTAAACAGGTCTTCTACATCCTGACAGTTTTCTGAAAAAGCTATGTTTCTATGTCGGTCGTTCAAAAAATAGCAGATCTACAAGCTCGTAGCGCGCCACTCGGTGGCGCGCTATGAGCTTGTAGATCTGCTATTTTTCAATAGCTAAAGCATACATAATGCTAGGGGTTTCCGCCCAGAATGGGTTATTATACCTCTGAGCATTTGTTCAAGTTTTGTAATTCGATTTAGCTTTATTTGTTTACAGTTATTAACTAAATAAACCCAGAAAGGTGCAGTTCGACTCCTGGGAAAATTGCAAGTGTGGTTGCAGCGTTGCACCGACGACCACACTTAGCTGGCTATAAGAACAGTATGATGACTGACGGGTCCCCTAAAGAGTTCATACTGAATAAATGACTAAATAAATAATAAAGTCAGGCAATTACTATAGTCTGGTTGCCTCTGGCAACCACACTTATAAAATCACTGGTCCGGTTCCTTCACAGCAGCCACTCATCGTTTAAAGCTGTAATGCACCCTGGTTGTGTAGAGAGCATGCATGGGTTCTCAAAGTGGGGTTCCGGGGACCCCCAGGGGTCCTTGAGGGAGTTCCAGGGGGTCCCCAGCTAAATGATAGTTTGGAACTTAGTCTGTAACTTAGTCGACGAACATTTTCATCCTAGTATTAAGTTGATTAAATCAACAGTGCCTGGCGCCCAGCGGCCCGCTGTGTCCGCCACGCTCCCCGCCGTCAGCCGGAGCATGACAGATAAACCATGTGATAATAATCACCGGCAAGTACGTTGCCTCAAAACTATCGCTACAGTTGATGTCTCTATTCATACAGGTGTATGCCTTTTTATCTGCGGTGAAAAATGTACCTCGTTCCATGAATCCTGACATAAACGTTTCCAATGAATGTGAAGTTTTTTCTTGCTTAATTGAAACGGATTAAAACAACAGAGAAAAAAAGAGTAAAAATACAAAAACACAAAAAAGGTAAAACAACAACAACTATATTTAAATGGATTTCACAGAGCACCACAGAGGTAATTATGTCTAGTAATGGCGACGGCAACTGTGAGGTCCACTGCAAATTGCACGCACACACACAGACACACAGACACACGCACACACACACACATACACACACAGGCAACAGGAGACTGTGGGAACAATGGCTAATGGTTGCAAACAGAAACGGTTGGTGGCAGTTGAGGATTTTGTACAAAACTCAGTAACTTTTATGACTTTTAACCGCAGGGGACACTAGGGTCCCTGCGGTTAAAAGTCATAAAAGTTACTGTGAATAGGGACACTATAGGGTCTGGTGGCATGTCATCAAAATAAGACCATCATTTAGCGGAAATAGCTGATCTACAAGCTCACAAGGGCCAGCGTTTCCAGTCCACTAAGTTGTAGCAGCGACGGTGAATTCGTCTTGATAGATATTGCCTTAAAAAAAAGGAAACACAAGCTGGTGTCTTTGAGATTGACAGCCGTCGCGGAGTCCCCCTCCAGGCATACCCTGAGGCTGAGATCTCTTTGTACGCCAGAGCCTGAGGAATCTAACAAATGTTTCATAGATGTTTCCTGGCACATCCCAATCAAATGATTACGCTTTCTTGACTAAAACTAACAAACCCACACTGGTATCCATCCATCCACACGTTGCATTATACGATGCTGTCATGGCAGGTAAATATGTTATTTTTTTGGGGAGGCGTGACTCTATTTTTGTCTACGGTAAAAATGATAATCCTGATCAACGTTAATGGTTTTCATCGAAGTTGACATCCAACGTGGCGCCAACTTGATGTAATATGCTGAGACGATCAGGTAAGCACAACGTTAATTGACCTCAATATGGAGCGATACACCGTTCTCCAAATAGACGCTCCCCCGGGCTATTGAGAGATTTATATGCATAGTATACGACCCATAGAACTGTCCGTCGTCAACGCAGGATATTCATATATTAAAACATATATTGTCAAAACCAACGTACAGTTGATTTGGATGGCCGCAGCACCAGGAGGGGGTGGGGCGGAGACGAGCGGGTGGGGTCGACATATGGCCCTTACTGGGCTGCGTTCACACATTCAAGACACCTGTCTTGTGTCTGTCTTGTGCCTGTGTTTAAAGGCCTCTCCAATGCATTACCAATGGAAGCCCATATGGTTTGACCAAACATTTTGTTTGATGGGGGGAGGGGACACATCCATCAAAGCTGTGTTCAGACACAAGTCAGGTGTCAGACACATGGCGAGTGTCTTGAATGCAGCAGAAAGGTTGATGAAACCTTCGGAAATACGCCCGAGGATGTCAACTGACACATGTGGCATGATCATTTTGGGAGTTCAACATTTCGCTGATAAATATGCAGAAGACGTAAAGTAATATTGAGCTCCTCACATCAAAATAAATGGGATTTAAGTTTGAATATCTGTAAAGTTTTCCTCTCAACAAAAGGAACTGCGAGCGTTAAGGTCAAATCTCAAGATCCATTCCCTCGTATACAACGTGAACCTTCAGTCCTTGAAGCGGAATTTCCCCCAAGCCGCATGTCTGAAACTAATTCAGCACGTTGGTGTTCAGCCAGTCAGCACACTGTGTCGACTGACAAGTAGAAGTGTGGAATCGCACAGTTCTGCAGCTATAACCCATTCTGACCTGAGATCAGATTCTAAAAAGGTCTTCTACACCCTGACAGTTTTCTGAAAAAGCTATGTTTCTATGTCAGTCGTTCTTCGATTTTTCAAAAATAGCAGACCTACAAGCTCGTAGCGCGCCACTCGGTGGCGCGCTATGAGCTTGTAGATCTGCTATTTTTCAATAGCTAAAGCATAACATAATTGCTAACGCCAAAAGGGGTTCCCGCCCAGAATGGGATAATTGTGAGGCGAATCTCGTAATAAGCAGGAGCGCCGACTACACACCTAAAAAGAAATGAATTTTGCAGGATATGCCGCTCTGGGGATGAAATGAATAAATAAAAAATAAAAAAACACACGAGCCGAGACATCATGAGCAACGGAGCAAAGTTCACGGCGGTAGAAGAGAAGCAAAAAGAATAACACACCCGAGCCCCCCCCCCCCCCCCCCCCACACACACACACACACACACACACACACACACACACACACACACAACAACAAGGCCTCGACAAGGCATCGACCGAGAGAGCTGTTACATCTGCATTTCTTAAAGACAAGCCTGTGAGTAACAAGAAAGCTGTCCTCTCACTGCACCTTGCGTGAGATGCTGAGCCAATAGAGGTGGTGGGGGGGCTCTGGGGAGAGTGGGGGGAGAGAGAGAGGGAGAGAGAGAGAGAGAGAGAGAGAGAGAGAGAATGCAGTAAGAGGAAGTAGAAAAAAAGCCTCTTTTCTGCCTTTTTTTCCATTTCGAGGAAGTTTGTATCACTAAATCTAAAATCTACACACCATCGCAGTTTGCATGCGGTGCGCCGTCCAAAAACCCACCTTTAGTTTTTGGCACATTTATTTATTTGAGTTTTCTCTCTCTGTCATCATTCCCTTGCATCAGCCCCAGAGGATCCGAGAGGCTTTCATATGGTCGCCAATGAGGGCTGCAGCCATTTAATAACAATGCAATAGTGCCTCACAGCAGTGGTCCAGTGTAGCTCGTACATCCCTGCCGGGTGCAGATGGCACGTTGTCTGTCAGTGCTCTCCGAAAACATTCTCTCTCTCTCTCTCTCTCTATCTCTCTCCCCCTCGCTCGCTATAGCTCTCCCGAGATGTTTATTCCATTCTGGGTGGGGAAACCTTTTGGTGTTAGCATTACGTTATGCTTTAGCTATTGAAAAATAGCAGATCTACAAGCTCATAGCCCGCCACTGAGTGGCGCGCTACGAGCTTGTAGGTCTGATATTTTTGAAAAATCAAAGAACGACTGACATATTAGAAACATAGCTTTTTCAGAAAACTGTCCGGATGTAAGAAGACTTTTTTTAAATCTGATCTCAGGTCAAAATGGGTTATTCTTGTTCCAACAACCGAACCATCCATCCTCTACACACTGTCAGCAGCGATGTTCACAACTCTCTTCTTGAGAGAGAAATAACACACAATCACTCCACACCACATAATATCCTGTTTCATCTCTGGGTCAGCTGAAGCTGAAGATGATCCGTGCGTGTGTGTGTGCGTGTGTGCGCGTGTGTGTGTGTGTGTGTGTGATAAGCCTCTCGCCTGTGTCTCACAGCCTCCCGCCGTGGGGGACATCTGGAGGAGGCGTTGCTGTGTACTCAGAGAAGAGGTGGGGAGTTGAGGGGCCTGAAATATCACTCTCCAAGGACAGAACTGGCTTTCATTAACACACAAAGGGGAGGGAGGGGGGGAATTAAAATTGACTTTATAGCATTTATTCAAATAAACGCGGCTATAATGCCGCCATAAGCCATGCAGTCACCTTGCCACTATCCTCTCCAAAAAAAAAACCATCCCGTACGTACGCCCAGTGGCCCCTTCCCCATCTCCATCTCACCACTGAGAGTCATTACAGCACATTTTGATGAAAATGGCCGGTAATTCAGCGCACAGCAAAAGGGCTCCGGAGCGACCATTCCACAAGGTAGCTGTTCATTATGCACCAGCGGGGGAAGAGCCTCTTCTTAATAGAGTGCCGGCCATAAACATCCCTCATCATCACCGGACCTGCCATTTGATCCTACCTCTGGGGCTCGCTGCGCCCACAGCGCATCTTCATTCATTTCCTTTCGGCGCGACCAAATGTCTGTTTATACCCGGTAATGGACTATGCCCTGAGAGTTGTTACGGAGGGACAAAGTGAAAGTGCCCGACAAGAGTAGTGCGGTAGCCCGGTGATTAACGACTGAATTAGAAAACAAGTCTGGGTCACCTTCTTTAATCCATTTTGGACGGGAAACCCTTTTTGGTGTTTTAAACATTATGTTACAATTTAGCTATTGAAAAATAGCAGATCTACAAGCTCATAGCGCGCCACCGAGTGGCGCGCTACGAGCTTGTAGGTCTGCTATTTTTAGAAAAATCATGAAAATGTAGTGCAAATCTTTGAATATATATTCTTTCAGAGCGAACGTTTTTAACTCAAATCTTTGCTTCTTGGGAGGGGGTCCCTGAAACAACATATTTTCAGGTTGGGGTCGGCACTCAATTACATATATTTTTGGGGGTCCTTGACATGAAAATGTTTAGGAAACTACTGACATATAGAAACATGGGTTTTTCAGAAAACGGTCATGATTTAGAAGACATTTGTTGAATCTTTTCTCAGGTCAAAATGGGTTAACGCCATGATGGATGGTCCAATGCGGGGGAAATCTGATGGTGTTTTGTTGCGGCAGCGCGGCTGGCTTCGGCGAGCCGGCCATCGCGGTTTGAGCCGGGTGACAGTTCCATTTTTACAGTGCACCGCCTTATCAAAAAAACCACCGCCTCTATCCCAAATCGATGTGTGATCGATAGGGCCGATGGCGCACCGTAATTAACGGCCACTATTAAACGACGTGTGAGGTTCCAAATTGAGGCGCTTTACGGCCCCCGATAATAGCCCATTCTGGGCGGGAACGCATTTTGGTGTTAGCATCATGTCGTGCTTTAGCTATTTAAAAATAGCAGATCTACAAGCTCATAGCGCGCCACCGAGTGGTGCGCTACGAGCTTGTAGGTCTGCTATATTTTTGAAAAATCTAAGAGCGACTGACATAGAAGACATTTATAGAATCTGTTCTCAGGTCAGAATGGGATAGGCGTCACGTTGATGGTTGTGCAACGAGACAGTGTGCCCCATCGCCACTTGTAAAGCCTTAGTTAGCGGTGGCCTGGTTCAGCTGCTCCTATCTGCCATCTGTCCTGTCACAGGCAGTTTACAAGACTGTGAACGAGGGTCGCCATCTGTCCCACCTCGATGGGGGCGCACAGAGGGACGTTTTGCTCGGGTTTTTTTGGCATGCCCGACTTCTCCTAATGCTGCACAAATGTTTGGAGAGACATTACATAAGCAATGAGACGTGAACTAGAGGGAAGAGAGGGGAACGAGGAGAGAACGGAGTGAAAAGAGAAAGAGAATTATTATTTATGAAGGGAAAGATGGAGAAAATGTGCCAGAGGGATTTTTTAACCCTCGCCTCCCTGTTTTGGGCATGTCGTTATAAAACGGACCAATATAGGTATAGGCCTCATGCGTGGTGAGCTTTAACCTATTTAGACCTGAGGCCCATTCTAAAATAATTGGCTTCTATACAGTCTTCTACAGTTTTCTGAAAAACCTATGTTTCTATGTCAGCGGTGCTCAACCTTTTTCATGTCAAGGACCCCCAGACATATCTGTATTTGGCCGCGGACCCCCATCTGAAAATATGTTTTTTCCAGGGACCTCCCCAGAAGCAAAGATTTTAGTTAAAAATGTTCGCTCTGAATGAATATATATATATTCAAAGATTTGCGCCACATTTTCACGATAAAAAGAAAATAGCAGATCTACAAGCTCGTAGCGCGGCACCGATCTGCAATTTCTCAAAAACGAAAGTATAACATTATAATGCTAAAAAACAAACAAAGGGGGTTCCCGTTCTGAATGGGTTAAGATTGGCTATTTCAGCATGACACCATGCTATAAAACAGGGCCTTAAATGGTTAATGGGGGGTGAGAGATGGTCCCAGTGGTTAGTGGTTTTACAATCCCCTCCTTTTGGCCCAGGCTGGAGATCAGCCGCGGGAGCACATTCAACTCCAGCGTTGCGTCAGATTGAAGCTCCACTGGGAGCAAAAAAAAAAGGCAATCTGGGAGACGGAGGAATGAGGTTCGACCGGTCAATGAAAAAAGGTGAGGCCATGGTCGAACAGAAGAAAACCACACAGCCTTTATACCGACCGGGGAGGAGGAGGAGGAGGAGGAAGAGGAGGAGGAGAAGGAGGAGGAGGAGGAGGAGAAACCGCCGACCTGATGCACGGCGCGGTGCACTACTCGCGGCGCTTGCCTCACAGCCCTAAAGTAAAAGGCTGTTCGTTCATTGTTGTTGATCCGTGTGCGAGCACGTACTGTATGAAAGGTGAGGCGGGTCATCCCGCTAACATGATACACCCATGAACATCCTGGGAGAGGTTTTTTCTTTTTTCCTTCCCAGAGTAGCGAGGCATGTTGCTGCAACTGACACCCGGAAGAGAGAGTGCATTTGCATGTTATTAATTCATTTTGACCTGAGATCAGATTCTAAAAAATGTCTTCTACATCCTGACAGTTTTCTGAAAAAGCTATGTTTCTATGTCAGTCGTTCTTCGATTTTTCAAAAAATAGCAGTGGCGCGCTACAAGCTTGTAGATCTGCTATTTTTCAAAAGCTAAAGCATAACATAATGCTAAGTTAACACCAAAAGGAGTTCCCGCACAAAATGGGTTAATTCTCTCCCATGCTACCCCCCCCTTCACCGGGGGGATCGAGGCGAAGCTCTCTCGCTAGCAAACCGAGGCATGTGAACGCGGGAATCTCACGAGGACGTGAATTTGATCTCACCCTTCCCTAACTCATCTCTCCGTACAACCACCACATCGTATATGAAGAAGGCAAGGAGGGTGTGTGTGTGTGGGGGGGGGGGGGGGGGTTATGGGGGTTGAGGAGTCTGTGGGGGGCGTGTGGGGAGGGGGCTTGGTAGTTCATGCATACATACATTTGATTAGATTCATTTCCTTGGCCCAGGCCTGACGTTAACAGTCCGCAACTGGCAACAAACTCGAATCACAGATTTCATGTCACATAGGCTATTTCTATACATTCAGTAATAACTCTTCCCCGTGCAGTCGTTCATGAATATTTCATGGCGTTTCCCAACACAAAACCCCATAAGAGTTACATCCAAATATTAGCACTACTGCACTACTTGGAGGAATATCTCATTTGCAAACCTGGAAAAACCCCACCCAGCTTCATTAACCAAGTTGATATGCAGATAAGTGAAGCCGGGCGCGGGATAGCAAATGATGATGATGCGGTGTTTGGTGTGGTGCGGTCGGTACGGCAGTTTGCTTCTCTGGCAGATTGCAGAGTGAGGGATCTGGTTGTAATGCAGGCGCCATGGTGGTGGTCCCACCCCCCACACCACCCCCCATATCCATCTTTACAGCCTGCCCTGCAATTAATGATGCACTCTGATGTTCCTGGAACCACCCCCCATCCTGAGTGAGAGCGTGCGTGTGTGTGTGCATGTACGTGTACGTATGTGTGTGTGTGTTCGTGTGTGTACATGTTCGCATCAACATGAGAGCTAATTCTCTCTACTATATACACCAGCGGGATAACCACTGAATTTGTATTCCGTAATGAGACATGCGGGCCCAGGATGATGGTGAATTTGTAAGCACGCACCAACCCTCTCATAATTCCGTTTAGTATTTCTGTAAACACAAAACGCGGGCCAATACTAGTTACAGTACAGACCCCTCCCCAGTCCCCACCAACACCACAACCCCCCCCCACACACACACACACACACACACACACACCCCTCCGCCTACTCCCCAACCCCACCCTCCTCCTCCTCCTCCTCGACACCCATCAAGACTCCCGACATCTCACAAGAACCCAAGGGCAGGAGAGGAGATACGGCAAATCACATCATGGGACATGAAATTAATCCGCCACAGCTCTCTCCCAAAACATTTGGCCTTCACACGTTTTAACCCATTCTGGGCGGGAACCCCCTTTCGGTGTTATAGCATCATGTCATGCTTTACTATAGCTATTGAAAAATAGCAGATCTACAAGCTCATAGCGCGCCACCGAGTGGCGCGCTACGAGCTTGTAGGTCTGCTATTTTTAGAAAAATCGAAGAACCACTGACATAGAAACATAGCTTTTTCAAGAAAACTGCCAGGATGTATAGAAGACATTTTTAAGAATCTGATCTCAGGTCAGAATGGGTTAACCTTGAAACTGTTTGTCTTGTTTCACTGCTGCCCGTGCAAGACTTCACAACACCCCCCCAACACCCCCCCCCTGCCCCACAACGTCCAACAGAACAGAAGGGGGGGGGGGGGCTGATGATGGCACAACAATGGCTACGCTTTGTTAATTATTCAATTGGAATCCTTCACCGTGCGGCCGATGATACGTTGTAATTTCATTTCACTTATACGTCCGTTTCATAATGAAATACACAACTGAGCAGGGGGGGGGGCCTCCTCTTGCCTTATAAACGTCCCAAAAGACCACTTCCGTCTTAAGATAATAAAAGGCTTTTGTGTGCCTTTTGCCTTTGTAGAAATCCTCGGTGGATTATGCAAGCCGCTGGATTCAAGAGAGCACATCAATTAACGTGCATTAAATGAAACGAGTATTACGTTGTGTAGGGAAAATAATTAATAACTCTAATTGGCGCTTCTATTCCTTGGCTTGACTCCCAGCCAGCATCACACCTTGTGCTATAACTAACAGGACTCCATCCCCCCCCCCCCCCCCCCCCCCCCTCCACCACCACCACCCCACATGGGTCACGACATAATCACTGTCTGACCTTTTAACACAGCTGACTGAAAGACAATCTCCTTACAATCTCTCATTCATTCTAGCTTCACATTCTAACGTGAAGCTCATAAAAGAAAATTCACACAGAAAATTGTGCTTTGTTCTGAATAATAAAAAAAAGCTTAAAACATCTGGATCATGTTCGGGGGCGGGCGGGGGAGAGGGGGGTTGTATGAATCCCATTGCTGTATCTTGGCAGAGTGAAATCACACACTGGCAGGCACGGGATCCTCATGCTACTCCAACCGATTACAAACTCTTCAGCCCTATTCCCAGGAAAAAGACATCTAGGGCTCCAATTATCCTTCACCCCATGTGTGTGTGTGTCTCTGCAGAGAGAATGGAATAGGCTGCAATCGGAGGATTCAGAGGGCAAGTTAATGGAGTCAGCCGAGAGAGAATAAGGGGGGGGGGGGGAAAGTAGACACCCCTCACCCTTCCTCTAGCCCATTTTGACCTGAGATCAGCTTCTAAAAATGTCTTCTAAATCCTGACAGTTTTCTGAAAAAGCTATGTTTATGTGTCCGTCGTTCTTCGATTTGTCAAAAATAGCAGACCTACAAGCTCGTAGCGCGCCACTCTGTGGCACGCTATGAGCTTGTAGATCTGCTATTTTTCAAGAGCTAAAGCATAGCACAATGCTAACACCAAAAAGGGTGTTCTCGCCCAAAATGGGCTAGTAACCCTGGAAAAATCAAGACAGAATAGAATAGAAGGAGCCTTTTGGAGAACAGAGAGAGGAGGCAAAGAGATTGGGGGGATATTCATTACTATGTAGCATTTGTAAAAGGTTAAGAGGAATGCTGGACCAGTGATCATCCAACTCTTTGGGGTTGCAGTGAGTGGTTGCTGGCTGCATGTCATCTTAAACTGATTCACTTTGGCCCAGAGCAAACCACAGTGGGGTGGTGGTGGGTGGGGCGGGGTTTGGGTACCAGTGTTTCCCCCGTTTCCAGTTCTACCTCCCAGTTTTTTTTTTTTTTAAGTTTAGTTTTTTTCCCTCTCTCTCTCTCTCTCTCTATCTTTTGTCTTTTACATTATCCTGGCTTTCAGCTGAATCAATCTTGCCTTTGGTTGGACGAGATAATGAGCACGTTCGCTTGGCTTCAAATGAGCACCACTCTGCACCCCGGCTCCCACAACCAGCCCAGCACCGTCACATACGCACGCAGACTCTTTGGAGGAAGGCAGTGAGAGAAATGGAGAGAGAGAGAGGATAAGTCTCAGCCTACAGAGACCAATTAAAAGCACATATTCAAATTGACCTAAAAGAAACACAGTCAGGCATTCATTTATAGTAGTAGTGCCCTGTCCCGAAAGCTCCACTTCGCCGTCAAATCCATCCCCATTGTTTTCAACTCTGGCAGGCGCACAATCGCTACACAGAAAGGAGACAGAGGGGAGACTTAAATAGTGTGTCTTATCTTTGTATAATCAAAGACTATATAGAGAGAGGTACAGAGCCCACTCGTTTTCACACTAGATACACTCAGTCTCTCTCTCACAGAGCCTGGGATTCATCAGCCCCGGTCCGTACCAAACCAAAGCATGCACGCATCAGATGATCTGTATCAAGCGGTGGTGGAATAGAGAACTCAAGTTGAAATCCATAATGATCGCTGCAATTAAGACTAGCACAACCGCAGAGAAAGCCACTCCTCGGAGGATGAGGCAATGCATCGAATTAGCAGTCTCTCTCTCTCGCATGCACACACACACATGTTGTAATGATAACGACGACGCATTCTCACATTACATTGGAGGTCATGTGTCGTTACATTTGCAATACTGTACGAGTGTGGTTTAGTGTGCTCGCTTGCTCGTTAAGAAGCTCAGCGGCTATGTGGGAAGACAATCTCCGGGCTGGGTATACAGCTGTCACGATTTACACATTTAAGTTGACGCTTAATTGTCAATTTTGGAACGGCACTGGAAATTGGAACATTACGAATAGAAATTACATTTCTGTTTTCGTATTAAGGTTTCAAGGGTAATAAAAACACTGCACAGGGCAGATATGACAAATGACTGAAATAGTCTGTACGAAGAAATTACTGGCATTTTTAAAGATTTGATAGGCTACTTAAAAAAAGAAATGTGGAAATAGCTGATCTACAAGCTTACGTGTTTGCAAACTTGTAGATCTGATATTCCTGCTTTTTTTTATGTATGACATTTTTTCAACATGGACATAATTATGACAAAATAATTAGCGATTAGACGTATAGTCACTAGTAGGCAGGAACCACTTTGAGTGGCATAGAGAAACCATCAGATGTTTGACTGCATAACTTTGGTCCAACATTTCGGAGGGTCCGGCCCGCCCGCAGCGGGCCAGGCTATAGCGCTCCCCTCCATCCACGCTTCCTTCCAGGGAAAGCTAGCTGGCCATAAATCCCCTCTAATGGTCACCGGTGAGAGAACTTTTTAACCCATTCTGAACGGGAACCCGTTTTGGTGTTAGCATCATGTCATGCTTTAGCTATTGAAAAACAGCAGATCTACAAGCTCATAGCGCGCCACCGAGTGGCGCGCTACGAGCTTGTAGGTCTGCTATTTTTTTGAAAAATCGAAGAACGACTGACATTTTTTAGAATCTGATCTCAGGTCAAGAAAGAATGGGTTAATCAGACCAGTGTGTGTCCAGTCAGTGGAAACCTCGTATGAATCTGATCTCAGGTCAGAATGGGTTAACACGGGGGGCTTAGCAGGCCCACTGTTATTCACCCATAGAGTGAGAGTCTCTGGATGATGGATGGTAATAAATATTGCACGGGGCTAACGGAGGTCCCCTCGGAGACGTTCAATTGCCTTGAGTGATAGGGTGCTGCTCAGCAACGCAGGCAGAGGATGGCAGAGGGGGCAGGCTCTGAGAGGGAGCGAGAGGTAACTAAGTCAGTTCAATTTCCTCTCTGGAAACATTGGACGGGGACGGCGCCCCCACCCCCCTCCCCCTCCCCTCCCCTCTCCTATCCTTTCTATTACCTCGTGGTGACAATGCGAGGCACAGAGAGGGTGCAGAGAGAGGAATGGTTAAGTTATGGGGGGGGGGGGAAATCCGCCGCCATCGCATTCGCAACTTAACCCATTCTGACCTGAGATCAGATTCATACGAGGTTTTCCACTGGACAACACACTGGTCTGATGAACCCATTCTGACCTGAGATCAGATTCTAAAAATGTCAGTCGTTCTTCGATTTTTCAAAAAATAGCAGACCTACAAGCTCGTAGCGCGCCACTCGGTGGCGCGCTATGAGCTTGTAGATCTGCTATTTTTCAATAGCTAAAGCACAACATAATGCTAACACCAAAATGGGTTCCCGTTCAGAATGGGTTAAAAGCAGCAGTGCGTCTGACTTTTCTTTTTTTTTTTTTCATAACAAGGGATTGATCACCCCAAGGAGGAAAAACGCTCTGCGGACTAATCTGGTGTGTGACCCATCGTACCTGACGAGCGAAAAGGGAGAGCGATAAATGCTGAGGAGGGAGTTATGATGGTCGTGTGCAGCCAGCAGCGGTACTCACTACTGTGGACCAGCTTAATCCATTCTGACCTGAGATCAGATTTTAAAAAAAATGTCTTTTACATCCTGACAGTTTTCTGGAAAAGCTATGTTTCTATGTCAGTCGTTCTTCGATTTTTCAAAAAATAGCAGACCTACAAGCTCGTAGCGCGCCACTCAGTGGCGCGCTATGAGCTTGTAGATCTGCTATTTTTCAATAGCTAAATCATAACATAAACACCAAAAGGGGGTTCCCGTTCAGGATGGGTTAATCAGGCTTTCTGACAAGGGGGGCTTTGTTGTGCTGAGCTGTCGTCCACCATCTTAAATGCTTCCTTGACAATGGCCACAATGACAGAGCAGATGTCCACACAGCACACATCTGTATAGCGGCCTTATATTCCTCCTCCGTGCACACCCCCTCCTCCCCGCCAAGCATGTGCACACTACAGCCCTCCATCTCTCCCTCACACACACAGTCACACACACACACACACACACACACACAACCCGCTGTGCACGAACATGCGCAGTTGCGCCACGCACACGCTCGCGAGCAAAGGGCTGCCTGCCTTCCACAGGTCTTTTCAGCTTTCAAACGTCAATCAAAATGATCAAATTGCCTAATTTGGAAACTATTTATATAACAAAGTAATAACAAAGAGAAAGTAATCATTTCATGACGATTCATGTTTGTCAAATCAAGATTACTTTAGAGTACACACACTCTAAAGTCTCCGCTATCACGTTTACTTTGTGAGAACGTAACTTTTTACTCATTTTAATTCAAGTGATGGGGAAGACTTATAGCTCAGCAAGTGCTGATAATCTGATGCTAATTAGGCTAATGCGGGCAAGTGTTCTATAATTGATTTTAAATGGTGCAATTATTGACTTTACTTATTGGATATAGGTTAGCCAGGGGATTATTTAAACTCGTCCCACAATGGTTTATCCATTTCAACACAGCTGATCACACTGGAAAAGCCATATTTTACACATACCCTACAAATAAGTCAAAATAGTAAAATAGTTAAGCAGTGATGGCCACTAGGAAGAGTTGACAACCTATAATAAATTGCTGCACCTCTCCCTTCCTACAGAATCATATTTCCTTGCTAGTAGTAATACATGTACCGTACTTCTAGGGACATGTGTGCCAGCATCTTACACAGCACTGTGCACACCAGGCATTCCCCCATCTTGCAGCAAACAATCTTAAAAAAAACGAATTATTAAATAAATATGAGGGTTATTGGCTTGGCTGGCAGTGCTTGACACACAAGCAACTCCCAGGTGGAGTCTGATGAAGGACCTCAATGGAAACAACAAGCCATTAAATGCTTTCTTGCGTTTAGAATAGTTCCTCTTGGCAGACCGTGTAATTGAACTGTACTTTCCTGTGCATTTTTCTGCAAACTGTCAATAAAGTATTCAATCAATCAATCGGTCAATCAATCAGTCAATCAGTCGAACCAGGTGGACCGTAAGCGTGTACACTCCGGGACTGGGGGAGTAGTACTAGCAGGCTAAGGTTTGTACTGTACAGTACAGTGCAGCAGATGTGCATGTGCCCCATTCATTGTAATCACTTATGTAAAAAGAATATTCATCGGGCAGCCAGAAAGCACACTGCGCTCCACATTACACGCAGGGTGGCGTCTCTCTCTCTCTCTCTAGTCTAAAAGCAACACTATTCTGCTTCTATCTTCACGCGGAACTCTTTTCAACTGTGGCGTGTCTGTCGACTCGAGGATTCGTGTTGTTGTGAATATTATATCCTCGCGGGAACATGTACAGTCTGTACAGTTTACCAGAACGGCGCGCATAACCAACCACCGTATAATGCACTTCCTTCCTTATTTCTTTAAAAGACAAACTGTGGGTAAAAGAAAATCTCCTTCGCCCGTCCCGACCTACGGTCGGTCTCGCAAGAATAACATCCTGCAATCATACGGTGGTGAGACAAACAAACTGAGAGAGATCCTTAAAACCAACAACAAACATGCATCATGTCATACTATGTATGCATATGCCCGCGGCCACCGCGGACTTCAAACGTATATAAAACCATGCAGTTCGTGAAGGAAGATGGTCAGAAATGTCCTCTTGTGTTGTTGTGCACACAGTACACACACAATTCACTCGACCGCCGTTCCTCGTCTTCATGGCGCAGTAAGGTGAACACACACATGGTCACACAGCTAGAGAGGTTTAGTATGTATGCGGACCGACGTGAAATATCGAATACAACACAGCCATGCACCCACCAACACCACCAGTCCACCTCCCACCATAATAACTCGTCCGTTTCAAAGAGAAACTGATCGAATAAACGTGTTTTTCCGGGGGAATTCTTTCTCGATGCGATGATGATCATCTTACCTGGATGAATGATGTTTAGTATAGTTGCAAGTTGAGTTGAAGAAGCCGAGTTTATGTTGTTTTTTTTTCAGGCACGCATAGACATCATCCGCTGCTCCACAGGAAGAATGTTTTCATCTATTGGGATTTTTTTTTCTCCCTTTCCTCTTGAGTAATTCTTCTGATCCACCTTTCAACTTAATCCTCGGTCGGGTTTTGCGAGAAGGTTTTCAGATGAAGAGAGACGAAGGCGTGGAAAAATGAAGTGATAATTCAAACACACACCAACGTGGGAATATATAAATATATATATTGTGTCCACAGTTTTCAAGACGAGCGAAGGCAGGCGGCGAGTAGGTGTCTATAGTAGCAATAACTGTTTCTGGGGGCTTATTCTTTTTCTCCTTTTTTTTCCTCCTTCTCTGTCCGTCAGTCTTTTATTTTTTTCTTCTTTTTTTTTTTGCTATAGTCACACTGTCTCTGTAACTCTCTGTTTTTTATCAAGGCGGGGTCTTGGGTCGTTTAAACCAATGACATAAACCTATAAGAGCCAGCCTCGCCCCCCACACGTATCCACTCTTCTATTCACACGCACGCGTGCACGCGCACACAGTCACACACACTCTCTCTCACACACACACACACACAGCCATTCTCCCAGGATTAGCACGGGTGAGCGGGCACTGGGCTGCACTACTCCACACTCCCATACACTGTGTGTGCATGCACTAATACTTGTGGTCTCAGTCCCAATCTGGTTTTATGTAAACCTCTGACTGTGCTTATTATAGAGATCAGTGCTTCTGAAAACCTGTGGGCCAGCCAGGCATGGGGCCCCCCAACCGGCTGGGGGCCCCCCATGCACCGGTGGTGGTGGTGGTGGTGGCCCGGAGGGCATTGCAGAGGGTAGGGAGTCGGGACAGCAAATCCTTGGCAAAACTACACAAATATTGTAATGATAATATTAATAGTAAACATTAAATATTAATATTAAAAAATCACACTTGTGTGAAGTGAGGGGTGCTCGTATATCATCATACGTCACATTCCGTGCTCAGCCAATCAAATCATCACATTCCGTGCTACAAACACATTCCGTGCTCAGACGGACATACACAGAAAGCTGTGCATAGGAGGGGCTAGCGACTTGTTTACATCAGGGTCCTCCATTTTCAATTCATCAGAACATTTAAAGACGTACAAATATAGGCCTATATGCTTCTATGAAAAACAGGAAATCATATATACTGTACAGTCAAAGAAAGGCAAAAACATGTACAGTATGGGGGGGTATCTTTGACTTTTTTACAGGGGCCAGTTTCATTTTTGAGTTTCATCGCATTGATCCAATTGGAACGCAATCGATTGATTTATCATCAAAATGAACACTGAAAATGCACACGGACCACCCATCTGACCACCCATCTGACCACCGCAGCAGTGATCAGATGAGATGGGTGGTCCGGGGACACTTTCAAATGGCTGAGAGCCACTGGCTTATAGATCACCCACATTATGCAGGCAAACCTAGACGGGTAATACTTAGTTTTTTATTTGTTGTTGCTTCGACTTTTTATACTTAATAAAAAGGACTTTGTGACCACAGTGTGAGACCGTTTCCTTTTTGAGAGGTTTATAATTTTAAAAACATTGATTCCCTTCTAATCAGGTCTAAAGGGTCATTGATTGATTAGACAATAATTACAAGGACACCAGGTGAAAGCAATTAAGGAGTCCTGGTAGTAGTACCAGGGGTTCCAGTGACTGGGCTGGGATAAAGCAGTGGTTTTCAGCCCTTTTCATGTCAAGGTCCATCATTCAGTCAGCATTTTGAGCCACGGACCTGTCGGAACCAACCACCATTTGATGACATTTAGCCTCTCAGACCCAACAACACGTAGATTATTTTGTTATCGTTGGGATAGAATTGTGTCCACAATTCCATGCTGTATTGATGTGGTACCACATTAGGAAAGATAACAGGCAAACGTTGATCAAAACAACAATTATTCTACATTCTCTATTTTGTGTAGAAGTCTTGTGAATTACGTAATGCAGATGCAAAAGAATAATTTAACACTTGAGAGAGCATGAAACCAAATGAAACGGTTATGGGTCCATTTGGTTTCATTTTAAGATCTATAAGGGTCCATTTGGTTACCAACTCTACCATCATTTAGCTGGGGACCACCTGGAGCCTGGAAACCCCTCAAGGACCACCACTGGTGGTCCCCGGACCACTGGTTGAGAACCACTGATCTAAAGCATGATATGGCAAAAGGGTAAAGGGAGGCCCAGTTTAATGTAAAGTGTACAGTACACACCCGGGGACAAATTAAGATTGTTATGTTGATATCGCTATGGCAGAGAAGCATATACACAGTATGCATGTGAAGTGTATGAATCCTGACACACCGTGCCTCTTGCATAATAACGGCATATGATGGTATGCTGCTGTATTTTATTCACTCCCTTAGCCATGCTCATTTCACTCAATGTTATGTGAATATAACACAGGCTATACCAGGGGTCAGTCTCTCTCTGGTGCAAAAAAATACAGTATTGTGCTGCGTTGGTACATAATACCGCACTGACACATATATATATGCTATTGATTCGATTACACTAGCAATGCACATGACCCGATGCTTCTGAATGAGTGACTGGCGTCATGGGTGATAGCACATAATTGATTTGGCTCTTTTGGAGACTTGTTGCACACGAGATCCGACAGTAATCCACATGATTTTCATTAATCCGTGAAGGATTTTCTTTCTATATATCCTCGGAAAAGTAGAAGCCAATAATACTGTACAGGCCAAAGCACACACAAAACACACACACAACACACACACACACACACACACACACACACACATCACACAGTCACTTTCTCTGTTGCTTTTTTCTTTGGACTCTGCTGCACTCCACTGTGTTGTGTCGCACCGCGAGGGGTCAAATAACTGGCAGATTGTGTGTGTTGTGCCAGTCAGGGTCGCTCAGCGGGTTCAATTATCTACGTCCCATTTTCTACTTTTCATTTCTCTCCTCCGCCCGGGCCCCATATGCTCCAGTATTGATCTGCCCATCGACCATTGTCCACCTCTCATCAGCACGCTGCTGCTACTTGTGGGGGTGTGTGTGCACCGTGCAGCAGTAGCACAGAACCAAAGGCTCTTTGGATATACCCTACAGTACAATGGATGCATTTCAAAAGACTGACTATATATATATATATATATATATTATATATGTGTACACTCACTGTATGTATACACACACACACACACACACACACACACACACACACACACACACACACACACACACACACACACACACACACACACACACACACACACACACACACACACACACACACACACACACACACACACACACACACACACACACACACACACACTGCATTTTTATATAGCGCCTTTATCCAAGGTGCTTTACATAGATGTGCATTACATTCACCCATTCACACACCGATTGCGGCAGAAGCCATGCAAGATACCAACCAGCACACTGGGGTTCAGTGTCTTGTTCTTTCTTCCAGGAAATAAAACGTCTGGGTTTCCGAGGCTAAGTGTCTTGCCCAAGGACACTTCGACATGTAGACAGGAGTAGCCGGAATTCGAACCGCCGACCCATGGATCATTGGACGACCTGCTCTACCTCTTGAGCCACAGGCGCCCCATACACACATACATACATAAACACCCTCTATACTGTATATAATTCCTACCCACATGAAACCAAAAGTCATGTCACAATAGGCGAACATTCGGCGAAAATAGCCTATCTACACGAGTGTAACTAACAAGTTTGTAGAAATAGGCTATTTTCACTATTTTGATCTACGATGATTAACTGAAAGCAATACGAGGAAATAGTCAGTAGTAATGCCTGATAGGAAAACAATCTCTTGTGTGTTTTCAACACCTACGATTTGTATTGTATAATCGGCCTCATTTCAATGTATCTATCCGTTGTCTACACCAGTACAAACACACAGCACAGAAAGATGTCAGTTTCAGCCGTGAACCTAAAATTACCAATCCACCGCCACGCTGACCACAGCAACAACAAAAAACGCCACAATCTCTTATTTGACAGCACGAGGACAAAGGTGCAATAGATGACATTTATAGTGGTATCTCCTGCAGCTACTGAGCACACAATGAGCACTAAAGGGCTTCTTGTAATCTATCTGAGGAATCAAAGCAGACAAGTGTGCCACTCCCACTTGCTCAGACTGCTCCATGGGAATATTGTCTTGTTTTCTCAAGTCTCAATCTCTGGCCAAGATCGCTGCCAGCAACAATGCACGACCCCATGTTTTAATCGTTCTCAGTTAAAGCATCAAGCCTTTTTATCCTCTCTCTCTCTCTCTCTCTCTCTCTCTCTATCTGCCTTGTGTTTTAATTCATGCCTGAATACAATAGCAGCACAATGAGGGCTGATGAAGGGCATATGGAATACAAATTGCTTTTCTGTCTCAACGATGCGAAGGCGAATGCAGTACCGAGTGCCACATTAGATTTTCTACTTTTTCTACTGGGTGGATGGAAGCTCCGTTATATGCCAGGGGGGCCCAACTAAGCATCTCAGTGGAGATGGCGAGAGAGTCCAGGGTATAGGAGGGATATATACATCATCATCCCATTATTGGGAGGTGTGGGTGCCATCTTCTAACACCACGCTTCAGACCTTTTCATGTCGAACTCTGACCCTGATCTCCATACTCTCAAAATTCACGCGGGCAGACTTCAGAGTGAGGTGTCAGTGGAGACCACTATCCACGCCGTCGTCCCGGGAGACAAAGATCTATCAGTCCTCCAGATGAATTATTTAAGAAACTGCGCCCCCACCGTGTTTCTAACATGGACGGGAATTAGTGTTGGGAGAGTACAAGGAGGAATATCTGCGCTCGGAATTGTAATTCCGGCAATGAATCTCTTTCGAATTTCTATGTTTCACTTCGCTTCGTGAGTGGCATATTTGTGTGTGTGTTTTTTCCCCCTCTCCATTTGTCAGTCTCTGTAATATTTAACCCATTCTGACCGGGCACCCATTTTGGTGTTAGCATCATGTTATGCTTTACCTATTGAAAAATAGCAGATCTACAAGCTCATATCGCGCCACCGAGTGGCGCGATACGAGCTTGTAGGTCTGCTATTTTTGAAAAATTCGAAGAATGACTGACATTTTTTTAGAATCTGATCTCAGGTCAGAATGGGTTCATCAGACCAGTGTGTGTCCAGTGGAAACCTCGTATGAATCTGATCTCAGGTCAGAATGGGTTAAGACTGTCCCTCGACACTTTACAATGACTTGGTGGGATTCCCTGCACATTCTAACATACACAAACAAACGTCCTTATTTACTCTGAATCGACACTGCCTCCGCGCAGACTGACCATGACGCCTAAGCTCACTAACCACTGGACCGATTGACGCCAACTGTCTCGTGCACACTGACAGTAGGCCAATTAAGGAACTAAATCACTGAATATTCTTCACATATTTTGTGAATATTTATTGTTGTGTGAATCTTTTTTTCAGATTCTATGAATTGGTAATGTAAGATCCCGTCATATTTGGCAAGACTGATATGATCAACATGGAGTGGTGGAAAAAAGTACTCACATTTCTTACTTCTTCTCTTCTTCTTTCGTGTATAACGTCAGAGGTCCAACTCTGTGTCGTGGAGCCACGCCCGCATCTCTGGTCCCAGGTCAAAGAGGCCGGCATCTGAGGGTGGTCTGTGTAAGGGGCAGGTGAAGATGATATGGTCGGCGGTCTGCTCAGGGTCACCGCACTCACATGCCGCACTGTCTATACCAATCCCCACTTCTGCATTGATGCATTGAAGCGCCCAACCCCAGTTCTTAACCCATTCTGACCTGAGATCAGATTCTAAAAATGTCTTCTACATCCTGACAGTTTTCTGAAAAAGCTATGTTTCTATGTCAGTCGCTCTTCGATCTTTCAAAAATAGCAGAACTACAAGCTCGTAGCGCGCCACTCTGTGGCGCGCTATGAGCTTGTAGATCTGCTATTTTTAAATAGCTAAAGCATAACGTAATGCTAATACCAAAAGGGGTTCCCGCGCAAAATGGGTTAAGCGGTCCATTTCTTACTTCAATATTAGTATCAAATCGATACTGCAATGTAGAATTAGTGTGTTACAAGTATAAAAGTTTGGCATTCAAAATGTACTTGAGTAAAAGTAGAAAAGTATTGGCATCAAAATGTACTCATTGTGCAGAATGTCCCCTTTCACAAGTTTATGTGGTTTTGTAATAATGATCCAAATATACAAAGTAACTAGTAAGTAGTATAAGTAAGTTGTCTAATAAGTAATAATTATAGTAGAGTACAAGTACAATTTGCCTTTGAGATGTACTTGAGTAAATGTACTTAGTTACTTTACACCACCACTGTGAACATGACGTCAGAGATCCACAGAGAAGCCATGACATCATAATTAGACCCCGTCTTGTCCTATAATGAACTACATTAACCACATGAACCCTAGCGGCTCTTTTATGTTAGACATACATATATAGGATACCTGATGAAGGTCGTTTAGACCGAAACGTTGTCATCTAATGAAACTACTACTCTATAAGTGAAAGACTGTGCGGGACCCTTTTCTTCTCATGATTCGCATTTGGTTGCCTACGAGGACGCACCTGTCCTTGTAGTGCACAAGGCCTTTTCGTTACAAAGACATACATATAGGCAAACATTGAGCTAAAACAAACATTCAGCAGAAATAGTCGATCTATACAAGCTCACAGCGTGTCGCTATAGTACGTAAAACAAAGAATACAGGGTTTAAGTGGTTAAGTTACGAGAAAAAATACCTCTAAGAGCACAACTATATACTGTATTTTGACGGGTGGAGTACTTAGTTTAGACAGTATTTGGTTTAGACTAGTCTTTGGTTAGACCAGTCATTAGTCCTACAACTACAACCTATCTCAAACCCTCACCCTAAACCTAACCTCCCATCCACGGGGCAGCACACCTAAACCTAACCTTGGTCCTTAACCCATGTCTAACCTAAGTATGCACCCCATTTTGACTTTGCTCACATTGAAGAAAAAATATTATAATATAATATATATATAATATATATAATATAAAATATTATAATTTCGTTTTTTGCCGTTTTTCTTTCATGATAGATACAGTATAAATGTGTATATTATTCCTGCTAGATCCCAGATTTAAAGTTTTAGGCACTAATACTATTACTTGCAACACTATGGGGGAATGAAAACCTTTAAAAACAAATACGTCCGTTTTCGGGCCCAAACAAATATTGTGTCAGTCTTCTTCTCACTGCTGCGCTGTCACTAGCTTGGCCCCTGTGATGCCCTGTATAATGTCAGTGTTTGGGGGTTCTTGGAGAGGTCAATATAGCTACAACCAGTCTCCCTTCTGCCTCAGAAAAATACTCTGCCGCACGCACGCACGCACGCAACGCAACGCACGCACGTGAGCACACACTCTTTTCAAATGGAGAGGCGGCCGGGGCTTTTCATTGCAGGGAGGAAAACAGAATGAGACCCCCATTGGGTCCGCTTGAACTTGCGAAATAGGATTGACACCGCACTCAAAATGAGCCCCCGCCACGGCGGCTACCACACACTGAAGCCACCCCAGGAGGCTAACTTGAATCAATTCTGGTAGCCTAATGATGTTTGTAATTTAGAAGGCTAATGACATGCACTATGAGCCGGGAGATTATATAGTCTGGGAGAGAAGATGCTCCTCCTCGGTGTCAAGTGTCAGAATAATGCCGCGGAGAATCACGACCCCGTGCCCACGGAAAACCAGACTAATGTTTGTTTGGTTTTTTCAAAGATTTGTTTCAAGGCTTTTCTGCCTTTTATTGATAGTTTCGAGTGAAGAATGACAGGACAGAGGGAGAGCGAGAGACTTTTACACCACTGGTTTTCTCTGACGCTGAAGAGTACAACTCCCGACTTAAGCCCTGTAATGTACGACGAATAGAATAAAATTGCAGATGTACATCTTGGAAAATGTGAATATTTTGGGGAAAACGTACATCTTGCTGTATAATAACAACATGCCCAAAATCGGGCATTTGAAGGCAGGTTTGAAAACATGTCACGTCAATGTGAAAGGTGCCATCATAACCAGACGTGTGTGTGTGTGTGTGTGTGTGTGTGTGTGTGTGTGTGTGTGTGTGTGTGTGTGTGTGTGTGTGTGTGTGTGTGTGTGTGCGTTTGCGGCACAGCGCGGAGAACTAATTAGGCTAACAGGTTACGGTAACAGTTACGTGGTGAAAAGGTTGTGTGTGGTGTATAAATGCTGTGGGAGCGATGGGGCTGACAGATGCTGCATATCCCCCTTAGATTAGCCACCCAGTAACGGCGGAGCTGCTAATTGTGTATTTACCCTTTGGGTGTACTGATGCCTGCTTCCTGTGGGATGGGGACATGTCTCCTTTGTACAAGACATTAACTCTCTCTGTGTGTGTGTGTGTGTGTGTGTGTGTGTGTGTGTGTGTGTGTGTGTGTGTGTGTGTGTGTGTGTGTGTGCGTGTGTGTGCGTGTGCGTGTGTGTGTGTGTGTGTGTGCGTGCACGTGAGTGTGTGATATATGTGTGTGTGCGTGGTGTTAATTCACGTGTGCTGCATGCATGCAAAATGCGTAAATGAATGGGCACATGCACACGCACATGTCGCCCGGATCCAAGCTTGCGACACTTGTGTGTGTGTGTGTGTGTGTGTGTGTGTGGGGGTGGGGGCCAGTGGGGGGGAGTGAGTGGGACATCCAAACGTTTATGATGACGCAGGAACCACCCGGGAGACAGTAGGCCAAAAAGGTCACGTTTGGAAAAAAAAAGAAAAAATAAAAGCGAGTGGATTGGGGGTATAGGGGAGGGGAGGGGGGGATCTGTTTGATACACGTACACAACATGTTGATATGATTACTCCACAGGCAAGCTCCCCGTGTTTTGTTTTGTAGCCATGCATGGACGTCATCTGAAGACGTTTTGTCAATAGGTGCCAAGACAACAAGAAGGAACGCTGCCCCCACGCCACTGCCCCCCCCCCCCCACCACCGCCACCCGGCATCCACCAGCACCTCTCATTAATATGCAAATGAGCAGCTCATTGTTGTTGGCGCGGTGGAAGAAAGCTGTCATGTCTTTGGGTGACAGGCTCAATGGATGTGTTTGGATTGTGGGCCTCCGCTGTTTTGTCGGGGAAGAGAGAGCGCGCCTTATCTTTGTTTAGGCAGCGAATCAAAAGTGTAAACATCTCTTCATTAGCATCTGTCAGGCAAGCTTATAAAGCTATATGATTTTCTTGTTTTAATACATTTACTAAACCAGCAGCCGGGATAGGGCGGAAATTAAAGCAAGCCTCGTTATTCTGTCTCCCTCTCCTTTTATCTGCGCCACGTGTCGCAGTTAATTTCTCAAAGGGGGAACTTTGTTAATCCTCCGCTGGTGTCGGTGGAGGCCATGTTGTAGTGCGAGGCGTGCGTGTGCGACGCGTGTGTGTGTGCTCTGGGCTTTCTGCTGCAAGCAGAGCAACATTACCACCCTGCAGCTCCATTATTGTCCCATGTCCAGCTCATTGGCGCTCCTCAATCTTTCTTCTCCCAATCCCCATTGTCCTATTCTTGTCCGCACGCCCGCACAAACACCTGCACGCCTGCACGCACACACTTTTTTTGTCTACGCCAGGCCGAAAGGCATGGCAAAGACTATCTTTTTTTCTCTTCTTTCTCTTTAAAAAAAAATGATCCCATGATTTTGTAACCCATTTTTCACCCCTGTGTCAATTATCTAATGTGATCCTGGGCTCTACACAGTACACACCCTCCGCCAACCTAGTCCCCATATATGGGGGACAAGGGGAGAGCAACGGACTTGAAGTCATGCTTCCTTCATGCCTGAGTGTCCAAGTTGCTCCTTTACACCTGACAGGGGGGGAGTTTCCCTGGTTGGACGTAGCGCGTGGAAGGAACACGTTATTCCAACCAGTTCCTTTCCCCTCCTTTCTCTTCTTTCTCAATTCAATTTCAATTCAAAAGGAGCTTTTTATAGGCATGAGAAAACGTACGTTTACAGTACATTGCCAAAGCAGAAGTGGAACAAGACAATCAAAATAGAACAATGGAATTTACAAATAAATATTGGATATAAATAGGAATTAAATAAAGGTGTAAAAACAGAGCTGTGTTATATTAGCACTTTGGGTATAATACGATCTTGTGAAACTATAAAAAGATTGTGCATTTTCACATACATACATCCATAATAGAATACGTAAGCTTTATACTTTTGACAAACAGTGTACTGTACACATTATTATGGTTTGTATTACTTCTCCTTCCCCCATTTCAGAATGTTTAAGAGCTTGCCCTATAGAACCTCATTTCTAATCTGAAGAGAAAGCAGCACATTCATGAAAAAGAAGTTAATTGCATCATGCCATATTCTTAACCTTGAGAGAGATTTCAGAGAGACTTGTCTTTCCAGGCAATCACTGGTGCCATCATCAGCATCGCCCTCAGAGCCACTTCATCAAGGCTTCCTCCACACACAGCCAACATCTTCATTAAAGTGTATACCTCCATACATGGTGGGCTGATGATGTGATTACTAAAATATGCTCAGATATGCTTAACTAATATAATATAAATTTAGATTATACTTCATCAGCTACTTGTCTCAATGAAGTGCTTTGTTTGTTTATAGGCTACAAAAGGACTGGTCTGCGGTGTCTACGACGACAGTTGGTCCTCAAAGTGGGACGCACACATTTTTTAGAATCTGATCTCAGGTCAGAATGGGTTTTAAAACCCACCCTAAACGTGGGTGGGCGGTGGGTGGGAGTGGGTGTAACGTGAGCAGCAGCATGTGATGCTACTAAGTGGTGGATCTGTAAATGTCAGCCGCTCCACAGGGGAGGGACGGAGGGAGTAATGGACTGGGGATTGAACTGTGTGTCAAATCACCACATCGTTTGGGTTGACGTTCCCTCACAGCCAGGCGGCCATGCCAGGGCAGCCGTCCCTTGGATAAACGCTTCTTCATAATACAGTAGTTTATTTATACCACGGTGGGTTTCAACTTGTGAGTTGGAACCTCAGGGTGGGGTTCCCCGTGGACGTTTAATACCTTAACCCATTCTTTTTTTTTTTAAAACATCTGTTTATTATGATTTTTGGCATAGAAGCATTTCAGTAATGATTAACCATAAAACCTTAACCCATTCTGACCTGAGATCAGATTCTAAAAATGTCTTCTACATCCTGACAGTTTTCTGAAAAAGCTATGTTTCTATGTCAGTCGTTCTTCGATTTTTCAAAAATAGCAAGCTCAAATAAAAAGCTCATAGCGCGCCACTCGGTGGTGCGCTTTGTGGGATTTTTGGACCAGAATCTGGAGTTATATCAAAAAATGTGTTTTCAAAAGTCGGCCTCCTGGAGGCGCTATAACAGGCCGTTCTGGAAAATTTGGGGCAGAGGTTCATCTTTGGCATCCAGGTTGTGCAAACTTTGGCACCAACTGGGTTAACAGTGCCGGAGATTAGCTGGTAACAGACGGACGCACACACGGACGTGCAAAACATACTCTCTCCCCATGCCTTCGGCCTGGTGGAGACAATTAAGTTGAATTTACCATTATAGGTATTTTGCTGCAGAAATATGTAATGTTTAGGCTGTTGGTTATTGTTTTGTGGGGGAAAAGCAAAGCCTTTACAGCAGTAGCACACTAAGAAGGCAGTCAGATGTGAACGCTGACAACGGTAATCAGAAATCCATCGTTTCGTCACAAAGACAAAGAGTTATTGTACACTGATAAATTAAGTCTGCCTTACCATGCAGTGAAAAGAATGCATGTACGAAGACAAAGACTTTTGTCTTTCAAATTGCTGCAAATGTTTAGTTGCATTCCAAATGATCTATTGAGGAATTCGCCCCAACAAATGGACTACCTTCACATGAGAGTGGAGGGAGAGAAGAAAGGATGGGATGAATATGTGAGAATAGTTTGTTGTATTTATATTCATGTATCCATCTTCTCTGTCTTTGTCAGGGCAGTTTACTTTCCATGTCTGTGGTTTATGCGGGGAGATAGTAGAGAGCCTATTAGTGGGATTTCTTTTTTTGTTTTTTGCTCTATACGTGAGCAGCAAAATGTCAAAATATAGATAGCAAAACAAGCCCAAATGCATGCTTTCCTGGAGAGACAAATGAGTTCTTCTGGCAACATGGCAAAAAAAAGAGCGTTCCCATTATGCCATTCTCTAAAACAAACATCCGAGTCGCTCCAGCAGTACAGTATGTTTGATAGGTCTCCCCCGCTCGTATACAAAGACTGGGTCATTGTCGAAACTCCTGTTCATGCTGCACGTGCTTGCTTTTCCATCACTGTAGCCTTTAGTTTCAGAAGGATATAGTTGCCTGAAAATCTGAATACACACTGCCAGTGACGGAATGTAAATGTTGAAGGAAATTATAGATATATACTGTATGAGTCATGATCCAAGGAATCCAGGGGTGTTCCTTGATTGTATGACCTATAGTAAGAGTTAAAGGTCATGGCCTGGTATAGAATGTACCACCAGGGCTGAATGTCTTCCAGTGGCCTCGTGGTTAGAGTGTCCGCCCTGAGACTGGGAGGTCGGGTCATACCAAAGACTGTACAAATGGGACCCAATGCCTCCCTGCTTGGCACTCAGCATCAAAGGGTTAGATTGGGGAGGTCAAATCAACTAATCAAATGATTCCCGAGCGCGGCGCGGCACGGCTGCAGCTCACCGTTCCTTGGCTGCGGCTCACCGCTCCAAGAGATGGATGGGGTCAAATGCGGAGAACAGATTTCACTGTGGTATAACGTGTGTGACACAAATCGTACGACTTTGACTCATCATCGTCATCAACTCACTATCTGCAGCTGGAGGTAGTCCCCCAGGCCGGAGGCGCTGTCCACCCGCAGCAGGACGGCGTGTTTCTGGTGCGTGCTGAAGCCCAGCGCCAGGCGGTCCGCTCTGGTGCTGGGGCGCTCGTTGGGGGGCCACGTGTACACCACCACCCCTCCGTCACGCCCCAAGATGTACGTGGTCCCGGCTGGTTCACACGCACGCAGGCACGCAGGCAGGCAGGCACGCAGGCACACACACACACGCACACACACACACAGGGAAATGTTTAGTTGCCTGTATGTACTACAGCATAATATGTGCACACTAACATTTTCATAGTGAAATCAACTATGCAGATGATTCCTGAGCGCGGCACGGCTGTGGTTCACCGCTCGCAAGAGATGGGTCAAATGCGGAGAACAAATTTCACTGCGGTATAACTAACTGTGCTTTGCAGTATGCATGCAAAGTTTGATACCGATTACTGCAGTGTCAGTAATTAGCTGCACACACACACACACACACACACACACACACCCTCCCATCCTTGGAGCAAGGTCGGTCCGGGGCAGAGCGGAGCAGAAAAAAGGTCTCCCGCTGAGGCACTGAGTCTAGTCTGAAAAGGCAATGGGTATTTGATGTGGCACAGCTACTCAGAAATACTCTCTGCTCCTCTCTGCCTTGACGAGAGAGAGAGAGAGAGAGAGAGATAGGAGGGCCAGATAAGGTCACACCTGCATGCCAAAATAGATGTCCAAAAGGACAGACGGAAATAAATGCCTATAGCAGAGTTAATGTGTCATTTCTGATTGGCTTGAATGTCTCATGATGAGGTCATTTTCATTTTGAGTAATAACGGCCTGTCTGGACAGTTAAACAACAGGATGGCAATATCCCCGACTGCTGCAATTAATTACTATTTTTATTCGAGAACTGACTTCACACCCACACACCGTAACATGGATCGAATCCAAAAAACTTTCTTTTCTCCGTGTTGTGGCGCAATAAGACCTTTTATATGCCCGGAGTGATAAAATGGTTAGCAGAGATGTCATACAGTAGGGCTACAGTGAAACATGTTCAACAAAGGGACAGGGGGGGTGGTGGGGGTGGTTGATGATAACCTGTGTATCTCATCCAACTTTTATGTCTGGGCTCCGCTACAGCGCACAGCGACATACTTGGAGTGTCATAAAGCAATGTCTTGGTTCTCCCTGCCCTCCACGCCGACTAGTGGGAGCTACGATAAAGTAAGTAATGGCGGAGCCAGTAAGTTCACCACTTACTCCGCCGACGCGTTTGCTTTATGTGTTAACCCATTCTGACCTGAGATCAGATTCATATGAGGTTTCCACTGGACACACACACTGGTCTGATTAACCCATTCTGACCTGAGACCAGATTCTAAAAATGTCAGTCGTTCTTCGATTTTTCAAAAATAGCAGACCTACAAGCTCGTAGCGCGCCACTCGCTATGAGCTTGTAGATCTGCTATTTTTCAATAGCTAAAGTATAACATAATGCTATTAAACAACCAACAGGGGTTCCCGCACAAAATGGATTAAAGGTCTGGAGGAAAAGGTTGCCGCTTTGCCCCCCCACCGCGCAGCGCAGAGGTACGGAGGATCTATCAAAGACCTGTCCGCCGGTGCTTTAACAGTGTTTTATCGACCGGGATCAATATTTCACAGGCCTCCATGTTTTCCCATATGTCCTGTCATGTGCATGTGCCCATGTTTATCCGGGCAGCGCAAATATCTGTGTGGCGACTGCTGCATGGCGAGCTAAGTAATTTCCTATAAACATGACTTAGATTGCCTCCGGGATCAATATTCCACCATTATGCCATTAAAACCGGGAAAGCAACCGTGTCATTTTAGATTTTTGGTGTTGGCTATTCAAAAAATAGCAGGTATACAAGAAGATCACAGTGTGTCACATTGTGCCAGCTTGTACATCTGCTATTTTTGAACATTTTTGAAAAAATGTTATAAGGCATTTGTGGGAAGAACATCTGAAACAGAAGATCGAGGACCAAGTGACATGGTATATGAATGTGAATTCAATTGAAAAGTTGTCTTTCTTTAGTTTGATATAATATGATGTTGTCTTTTATGTTGTGGTTTGTTTGTTTTGAAAAAAAGGAATACAATTCTAAGAAGTGGCAAAAAAAGGAAAAAAAAGCATTCGCAGAATCGGCCTCATGGGTCTTATTCGGTTATATATATCTCGATCTCCGCAATGCTGACTTTGGTCAACGTTGAGTGCAGATCTCCACCAGCCACCCACACACACCCACACACACCCACACACACACACCCATGGAGCCGTGTCAGAGCTGTATGTTTGTGGTTCCCGTGGTCAGTAAGACGATACAGCCCAACCTGAGTAAGAAGCATCCTGCATGGGGAGGAAGTACTACTCCACCACCACCCAGGCCTTCCGCGGAGTGTCAATCGATGAAAAGGTGATATATCCTGCCTGCCTCTCTCTCTCTCTCTCTCTCTCCCCGCGCTCAAAAGCGCCTTTCCGATTGATGACGACCATTTTAGTACACACACACTTCCGCTTCAAGTTCACTCTCTACAGTAAATACTTCTGCGTGACCGCTGACAAGCAAATGGATCAGTGTATAATGGGGAGTTTTTTTCTTTCATTCTTTTTTCTATATCTTTCTGCACATTTCATGTCAAAGTGCATTTTGGATGAGTTTCCTGCGCGGAACGGATTCAATGAAATATGAGAGAGGTGCATACAGTAATGAGGTCAAAGCGTTACAGGTGATTTAGACTTCAACTTAGATGTGCACAGGCAACAGCTGATATTCAAGGTCGTATACCCGACACATTGTGAGCTTGTTGTATAGTTCAGTTATTCAATGCAATTCAATTATTAATACGCAGGACCACGTGTACAGTAAACCAGGCATTATAGGAATCATCTCACCTTAGCCCCACCACCTGCATGCAAATTAATCGCTTTCTCTGTCTAAAAAACAAAACAAAGAAATACAACTATAAACTCTTGATTAATTGATGACATCGTCTGTATTAGATGCAATCAGCCCCGCCGAGAGAGCGTATAAGTGAGTGCAGAGGCGGTTATGAGGAGAGGGCCACCACTGAGCTGAAACTGAAACCTCAGCAACATCCCTGCTCCCTCCCCAACAAAAAAAACCAACTAAAGAATCCAATCAAGCAATTACAGAGCTGTGGAATATTACCAAAATGAAGAGCGGTGAAGAGCCTCACCGCTAATTTGTGTTCTGCCTCGCATTAACCCATTCTGACCTGAGATCAGATTCATATGAGGTTTCCACTGGACACACACTGTGTCTGATGAACCCATTCTGACCTGAGATCAGATTCTAAAAATGTCAGTCGTTCTTCAAATTTTTCAAAAATAGCAGACCTACAAGCTCGTATCGCGCCACTCGGTGGCGCGATATGAGCTTGTAGATCTGCTATTTTTCAATAGCTAAAGCATGACATGATGCTAAACACCAAAATGGGTTCCCGTTCAGAATGGGTTAAACCATTCTGTACGAGTGTACGGGAACCCGTTTTGGTGTTTTAACCAAGCATTATGTTACAGTTTAGCTATTGAAAAATAGCAGATCTACAAGCTCATAGCGCGCCACCGAGTGCTGTGCTATAATATGAACTTGTAGGTTCTGCTATATTTTTGAAAAATCGTGAAAATGTGCCACAAACCTTTGAATATATATTCTTTCAGAGTGAACGTTTTTAACTCAAATCTTTGCTTCTGAGGGGTTCCTGGAACAACATATTTTCAGATGGGGGTCGGTGGCCAAATACATAATATAATTTTGGGGGTCCTTGACATGAAATATTGAGAACCACTGATACAGAAACATAAGGTTTTTCAGAAAACTGTCAGGATTTTGAAGATTCTTTTTTAAAATTTCAGGCCTAAATGGGTTAAACAGCCTAATAGGCCGGACAAGATTACAGCCTAATGCACATCAAAGCTGGCAGGACTTAAAAACACATATACCAGACCCGACAGGGCAGCATATGATAGCGTATTTAGACGTGAAGAATATGGCAAATTAAGGGCATTACAAAATGAGCTCTATACATGCACGATGATTACGCATGCACACAGATTCAATTGCATAACTTCTAGAGATCTTACATAAATGCTGCTATGATTGGTCATTAGGGGCTAGCTTCTCCGTGCTGTGTGTCTCCAGCGTTTCATTATGACGCCGCATCGTTAGTCTGTTAATTCATTTTGGGCGGGAACCCCTTTTGGTGTTTTAAGTTATTGAAAAATAGCAGATCTACAAGCTCGTAGCGCGCCACCGAGTGGCGCGCTACGAGCTTGTAGGTCTGCAATTCTTTTTTTTTTAATCGTGAAAATGCGGCACAAATCTTTGAATATATATTCTTTCAGAGCGAACGTCCCAATGGAACAACATATTTTCAGATGGGAGTCGGAGGCCAAATACATATAATTCTAGGGGTCCTTGACATGAAATATTGAGAACCACTGATATAGAAACATGAGGTTTTTCAGGAATAAATACATACATTTTTTTTTTTTTTTTTCGACGTCAGGCCAAAATGGGTTAATAAGATCCAACATCCAAACTGCCATGCACCGACCGGGCGGAAGAGGCTCCTAAATGTTACGGATGCACAACATCACACCTCTCTCAATTCTATTAGATATCCCCAAGCACGTTTCCTTTTTGATGTTGTCGTCGTCAACACACACGCGCACGCACACACGCACACAACGCAGGCCTCACCCTGTATAGTCACATTCTTTCTCCCTGCATGGCATGAAATGAGTTTAGCTGTTCAACTTTGATTAACACCCAGTGTTGTTCATGTCCCATGCCGAGCATTTCTCTCTCTGTGTGTCTGTTTGATGAATCTGGAACTGTTTGTTACCCACCCGGCTCCTCCCTCGGCGGGATGCATGACGGTGACCCAGCCCTCCCCCTCCTCTCCACCCATCCCTCCCTCCCTCCCTCAAAATGCAGGCGGGGGAAGGAACCAGGGGAAAAGGCAGGTAGCAGGTTCACTTCCACAGAGGGAGGGGAGGGCCTCAACGCTTTGCAAAGCAGAACGGGAGGGAGGGACTCGAGGGATGATGCCGTGGGACACATGATAGATGTCGTATGCGTCGCACGGAGCTGTGGTGGGTAAACTCTAAGGCACCTGAACCCAAGCATGTCCATGCTGCTGCACGGGCATATCACTCGAAAATAGCCGATCTACAAAGCTCTATCAATGCACTGAACGGGATATTATCACGTTAATCAGACTATTGATTGAATGAGTCGGCTCCATCGAACTTCGCAACGTTCGCCACGGCAACTCACTCACTTCAGCTCGCTCGCTGGTCGCTGTGTCGCGGTCAAAACGGCGTCATCAACGCAGCTATACTGAGATCTGTGTCATCTCAGTAGACGGCTACTGCGACCGGGTGAGCTTGCAGACTGGTCTATTATTGTTTTGGTGAAGATAAATGGCGTATAGAAGGAGAAAGAAAGGAGGGGCCCCCTCTGGGGATCGCCGGTCCAACGAATACAGGGGCTTATAGGTGGTTAACCTTGCAGGTGAATTGTATTTGGGGGTCCCAGCAGACACATAACGCAGCATGATATTATTACCCCACGTTCCCTCCTCTGTCTGTCCTGTAAAGCCATCTGCTTTCATTTCAGCGCCGCCGCGCTATAGTCTCACAATTTCCTTCCAGGTATAGGGCCGTTTCCTGCTCCTCGCCTTCCTCCTGTCAAGGCGGTAATGGAAAGCGCTGTGGGACATACAGGAATGAGAGTGCCCTCCTCCTAACCCAGAGAGCCAGGGGGGCTCTGTTTGGGGGGGTGGGGGGTGGGTGCACAATGAGGATTTCTGATGTCATGCCGGTGGTGATTTGTTCTGAAACAGGGTTGGGTTATAATAGTCACTATACCCAACCCTGTTTCAGAACAAACCCCCCTCCATGCACTATACTATAGTGCATGGAGGGGGATATTGCTGCGCTGTCACTGCAGTGTCAAGCCTCACACACACACACACACACACACACACACCACTGCGGGATGGATTTAGCTGACACGTCCGTATCCTCATGGAAAAGTCTCAACTCACTGCCGTTCCCTACGGGGGTGGGGAGGGGGGGTCCGGATATAGAAAACACTTAAGAGTATATATACTCCATATATAGTGCAAGGCGGAACAAAAGTGACTTGACTGCACTCTCTGACACAATGGCGCATATAAGCCGCCACCAGGACACAATAAGGCAATTAGGATAAGCCGCGCTCTGGGCCCTATATATATATATATACTCTGTACACGGAAGCCCCGCCTCCTTTCCTTGGCGCCCGCCGCCGGAGCCGGAGCCCGGCAGCCAATCCAGCCGTCCGGGGGGGGGGGATCAATGCAGTGGCCCCTCATAAAGGCATTGTCAAATTCAAGTCGCTGCAATTTGTTTTGTGATAACTCTGCAGGGCTCACGCGGTGTGAGATCAATATGAACGGCTGCTGTGTGCTGTGTGTGTGTGCGTGTGTGTTTGTGAGAGAGAGAGAGAGAGAGAGAGAGAGAGAGAGAGAGAGCGAGGTGGTGGGGGTGGTGGGGGTGGGAGCAATGCTTAGAATTCTGTCCTTGGATATTTTATTGATCTATAAACAGAGGCGTCGTTACAGCGATTGTGAGCACAGAGGGAAATAATGATTAGTGGTGATCATGTGTGTACATGTTGGGCCGGGTGCAGGGCAGCTGGTGTGTGTGTGTGTGTGTGTGTTTTTCTTTTTTTAATGTTTTCGCAGATTTGAAACGTTGGAATATAAAAGCGCAGAAATAAAACTATTAACGGTATGTCCATCCCCCCAACCCCCACCCCCCCCCCCCCCCCCCCCCACACACACACACACCTTTCATTTGACCCTGAGCTTGACCTCTTGAGACGGAGACACTCCTCTGCTCTGAAGTACATCAATCACAACACAGACATGGAAGGTCACATGGAATCAATCTGCCACTGTTGGGACAAGTAAGTAATGCAGTACATGTACTTAAAGTACAGTATTCCACTCGAGTATACCAGGTATTTGTAACAGGCCTGGAGGGGAGGCAAAGCTATAAGGCCACAGCCGCGGAAACTACAATTCATCCTTCCTTTTGCGGGGTCAAATCCGGCCCAAGAACCTTGACCTCAAGAAGTAGTGTGTCCAACCGACAAAATGGTCAGAGGTGTAAATTACCTGCCCTGAAGGAGAAAGTACATAATAGGTCACCTGCAAGGCTGTACCTTTACATGATGTAGCCAGCTATACTGTCATTATCCCTGTCTAACGTCATTGTACGGCAGGCTTTTCAATAAAGTGTCTATTCCATTTATCTGTCTGCACCCCCCAACCCCCCCCACACACACACACACACACACACACACACACACACATCCCACCATGAGAATGTTTTGATCATATTTCCACTGATAAATCTAATCGTGAATTTTCTGCAGTGTTTTTTTTCCCCGCCCCCCCCCCCCCCCCCCCCCTTTCCTTTCCTCCGTGTCCTAGAAATAAATAAATCAAGTAAAACCACGTTAAGTAAAGCATCCTGTGATTTGTAGCTTCCAGGCGTGATTGACAGAATGCAGCATGCATCATTCAGCGCGCAACACGTCTGATAGTGAATATATATATATATATATATATATATATGTTGGGTTGTTTTTTTTACTTTGGGACATGAAATGTCAACCGTGACGGATATAAGTCAATTAACCCATTCTGACCTGAGATCAGATTCTAAAAATGTCTTCTACATCCTGACAGTTTTCATTCTGACCTGAGATCAGATTCTAAAAAAAAAAAATCTTCTATTTCAGTCGCTCTTCGATTTTTCAAAAATAGCAGACCTACAAGCTCATAGCGCGCCACTCGGTGGCGCGCTATGAGCTTGTAGATCTGCTATTTTTAAATAGCTAAAGCATAACTTAATGCTAACCCCAAAAAGGGGTTCCCGCCTAAAATGGGTTAACCTAAAGGGCATTGGTTCCCCCCCCCTCCCCCCCCCCCTGTCCTCTCCACTCCATTAAAAAGAATGCAGTGAAATATAGCAGCCAGCTCTCTCTCCCCTCTGTGGAAAATCATTACACAATGTGAGAGAGAATAGAATACTCTGTGCCCAGGCTTGCCTCCTGTTATTGCACCATTAATAACTTTAGCATGCTGCCAACGAGACAACACACACCACCAGGCTTGCATGGTTGGAGAGGAGCCGCGGCTCTTAACCCATTTAGGCCTGACGTCGAAATTATTATTATTAAATGTATTTCTTTCTGAAAAACCTCACATTTCTATATCAGTGGTTCTTAATATTACATGTCAAGGACCCCAAAAAATATCTGTATTTTTTTGGCCACCGACCCCCCCCATCTGAAAATATGTTGTTCCACGAACCCCCCCAGAAGCAAAAGATTTGAGTTAAAAACGTCCGATCTGAAAGAATATATATTCAAAGATTTGCGCCACATTTTCACGATTTTTCAAAAATAGCAGACCTACAAGCTCGTAGCGCGCCACTCGGTGGCGCGCTACGAGCTTGTAGATCTGCTATTTTTCAATAGCTAAAGCATAGCATAACGGCTAACACCAAAAGGGGGTTTCCGGCCCAGAATGTCTTAATGCAGTCAGTAAATTAAAACCATCAGTGTTCATTTTCATAAGAAAGACCAATCCCTGTTGTCAGAGGTTGTTGGGGGGGCTTTTTTTCTGTTGTTCTTTATTTCCTTCATCCTCCGACGCAGTACGTCTATTTATGTTTGTTGTGCTTCTGAAAGGAATTATACCGCACAACGTTTCTTCTTCTCAGCACGGCAAAAACAAAACAGCCGGGATGATGAACCTGAATGCGGCAAACGCCAAGCGTGTGTTTGTGTTTACCCAGACGGCGAAAAGAAAAAAAAGTGTGATTGCCGGATGGACTTGCCGATGCGGCGCCGTATGGTTGGAGGGGGACATTATGAAAAGTGACATGCAGGTGCACTGTTTGGTATTAACCCATTTTGTGCGGGAACCCGTTTTGGTGTTAGCATCATGTTATGCTTTAGCTATTGAAAAATAGCAGATCTACAAGCTCATAGCGCGCCACCGAGTGGCGCGCTATGAGCTTGTAGGTCTGCTATTTTTTAGAAAAATCGAAGAACGACTGACATTTTTAGAATCTGATCTCAGGTCAGAATGGGTTAATCAGACCAGTGTGTGTCCAGTCAGTGGAAACCTCGTATGAATCTGATCTCAGGTCAGAATGGGTTAATTGAAAAGAGAGAGGAGGGGTGAACAGAGAACTGTGTTGTTGTTTTTGTTGTTATCGCCACATTTCACAAGATGTCAACTAGGGACATAACAGTGTCACCTTAGTGTCTGACTGTCATTTCAGTTCATACTTCTTCATCCTCTGGGTCCTCTCTAACTCCACTTGATCAAAAGATCCTCTTAACCCATTCTGACCTGAGATCAGATTCATACGAGGTTTCCACTGGACACACACTGGTCTGATTAACCCATTCTGACCTGAGATCAGATTCTAAAAATGTCGATTTTTCAAAAATAGCAGACCTACAAGCTCGTAGCGCGCCACTCGGTGGCGCGCTATGAGCTTGTAGATCTGCTATTTTTCAATAGCTAAAGCATAACATATAGTGCTAACACCAACATGGGTTCCCGCACAGAATGGGTTAACAAACTTCCCGCCGTGTAATTAAAAACAAATGCCACATTAAGCCTCCCATCACAGCGGCTCCTCGGTATACGAGTTGAGGTTTAATTATGAAGCATCTCCATATTCATGGTGGCATATGGTTGTTAGGGTAACGATATTGTTGCAACAACGTCCGCTTGTTAGGCTATACACATTGCTTATTAGAAGGAATTATGAAACGTTACCGCATTGTGGCCCTGAATAACCTCCAGACATTATTGGGATTAAAGCCAATGTGTGTATATGAATAGACAGAAAAATGCCACTGCCAATACTGTCCATATTGTGCAGAGACATAATGCAAGGTGACAGTCTCTACTTGTTGTGAATTCCAATATGTCATGCACGCTTTTGTTTGTCACTGTTGTGTTGAGCACATCAGAGCGTGCACACCGGGAGCAAAAACCACCAAACTACATTTCACTGAGAGAGAGAGAGAGAGAGAGAGAGAGAGCACATGGCTCCCATATAATCTGTGAAACTGGATGAATTTAAGTTCCCCACCAAATGGGATTAAACGGTATGGGCTGCAGACAGTTAGCTTTAAGAGGGGACGTACTGTATGAATGTGAAAGGAGCTTCTAAATGGATGTTACAGTATTAGAGACCCCCCCTCATATTCTACCCAGTAGGAGACACTGTGGAGAGCATCCACAGCAATAAGGAGTCAATGGGATCAGGCAGTCTGAAGTGTCAACTCAAAAGAGAGGGCTTAACAAAGCCTGTGTGGGAGGGGAGGGTTTCTGTACACTGTGTGCTCATGAAGTGAACCATTGTCTCCAAGCCCCCCCACCCACCCACCCACCCACCTTCCACCAAACCCACGCATGTAGTGACAAAACCTACCGACGTAGATGATAACACCTAATAGCCGTGAAAATGGCTCGTCCTCCCCCTGCATATCGGCATTGCGGTGTAATTCTGCACCGTCGAGGCCAGTAGACGGTATAGGAGGTATAGTCGTGTTGAGACAACGTGAACCTTGACCTCTCTCTCTCTCACACACCGACTGCCTACAAACCAAAGCACTTAGGGAAGGAACAACGTCGCCCTAAGTGGCTGTCGCATGGGATCGCACGCCACCAGCGTCAGGGGCCGTATCATTATACTTTTGCCAGTTAAAACTTGCACGGCATTCTACATCAGAGAGAGAGCAGCACAGCTGGGGGGTGGGGGGGTGTATGCGTGCGTGCAGGTTAAGAAATCTCCAGACCATGTGAGATGATCATGACAAAGGGATTTGCGGGTCCTCTCAGACTAATGTTTGACTCAGCGGTGGACATGTAACTTAGTATGCTGTATTTACTTGAGTACTGTGTGTGAAGTACATTTCTGAAGTAGGCCTATCTGTATTTTTACTAGTACTGGTATTTGTTTTTATTGGGAACTCCACTTTCACCTCACTTACATTTCAAAGACAAATATTGTACAAGACATTGTGAATTAACTACCTTAATTAGAACAAGCTTGCCTTTCTCTTTTCTTCTTTTTTTTGCTTTTCAATACAGCATGATTTGTACTTTATTTTAAATATATATTTTGGGGCTTTTTGCCTTTATTGAAGACAAGAAGACACACAGTAAAGTTTGTCGGGATTGGGACTCGATTCACTCGAACCCACGACACACTATATCATGCTGGATTACCAGCCACGGTGCCTGGACCGCTAAGCCGACCCAGGCCCCATGATTTGTATACTTTTGAATCCTTTTTTAAACTCCGGTACTTAAAAACTGGAGTACAAATTTGACTGAGCAACTCTCACTTAGTAATCGATACTTTGACTCAAGTGCCGGGGCTGAGTAGCTTTAGTCCATCACTGGTTTAGGCCGAAGGACAAAAGACTCCCATACTATCTGGCATAGACAAACGCGAGGATGCCATTGATTCACCGTACTACAGTCCTGTGTGTTTTTAAGCAGCAGTGCAGTGAACCCATTCAAAAGGTTTTAAAAAGGGAGTCTTTTTTTCTCCCCCTCTTCATCCAGTCGGTGGAGCGAGCAGGAGTTAACCCAAGCATCATAATGTGTAACACTCCGTGCTTATCCCATTCTGAACGGGAACCCATTTTGGTGTTGGCATCATGTTATGCTTTAGCTATTGAAAAATAGCAGATCTACAAGCTCATAGCGCGCCACCGAGTGGCGCGCTACGAGCTTGTAGGTCTGCTATTTTTTGAAAAATCGAAGAACGACTGACATTTTTAGAATCTGATCTCAGGTCAGAATGGGTTATTAGGCGGCATCTCAGGCGTTATGGGCTGGAGTAATTAACCGGAGCAACCCAAGGGTAAAGGTGTTCATGGTGCTAAGCCCCTGATTTAGATACACTCCGTTGGTCCGACGGTGTCGCGCATGCCTTAAAACAGCAGACCTACAAGCTCACCTGGCCGCCCGGGGGACGCAGCATGTCGTGGGCTTGTGGGTCGGCTGTTTGCGGCCGCGTGCGACACCGCCGCGCGGCGAAGCACAGGGTCGGGGGCATTAACCCATTTTGGACTGAGGTCGATTTTTAAAAAAAAAAGGCTTTTAAATCCTAACATTTTTCTGAATTCCATGTTTCTATGTCAGTGGTGCTCAGAATTATCTCTATTGGGCCACAGACCCCCATCTCAAAATATGCAGTTCCAGGAACCCCGGCCTCAGAAGCCAATATTTTAGTTAAAAATGTTCGCTCTGAAATATATATATTCAAAGATTTGTGCCACATTTTCACGACTTTTCAAAAATAGCAGACCTACAAGCTCGTAGCGCGCCACTCGGTGGCGTGCTATGAGCTTGTAGATCTGCTATTTTTTCAATAGCTAAATTATAACATAATAATGTTTAAAACACCAAAAGGGGTTCCCGCCCAGAATGAGTTAAGTCAGTCAAAGCGGGGCTAATAATGAAATCAGATACAGTCCCTGTGGTGAGGCTCACATGCTGCTGCTGAGCCTGGTCATGGTTTACATGAAGTGCTCTGAGCTCTGCTGTCAATTAAGGGAGGGGGGGGGGGGGGGGGTCGCAAATTACAGATGCTGCCTAATTATTTCCCACTCTCAAAAGAAACACGTGAATACTGGTGGCAGCACAACACGATCATAAAAAGATACAGGATCGGAACACTTTAGTGTTTTCTTCCATTTCTGCAGTGTGCGTTAAATTTTGATTATTAATCATGATTGACGAAAATGACATTAATCGGATTCAAAACGCAAAATGCATTCCTTCCATTGTATAACCTCTCTCGCTTTTGGTGTCAAAAGGATACAGACTTAAACATGGGCATTTTGACTTCCAAAAAATAATGAGCTCCCCTTCTGACTTGATAATTGAAGACATAATGAGAGAGAGAGAGAGAAAGAGGGAGAGGGAGAGAGTCAGTGTCCCATTTCTTTTTGTCATAGCCTTGGGGGGCTGGGCACACATATACACCCTCAGCGTTGCAACCTAGTTTTTAACACACCCCTCCCTGAAAAAAAAAAGAAAAAGAAAAGGAAAAGAAAATGGCCCTAAGTGTCCTGATCCCAAATCCAATCTGTTCCTCGTCGTGTGACACCATTGTCTTTGCTCTCCTGTAGCTTCTGTATAGGTACAACAACATGCCGCTGTTTGTTTGTTTACGCCTTTCTAATGTTTACCGTGAGTACATAAATTACCGCAAAGTAAACATGTAGACGCAGTGTGAGAGAGAGAGAGGGACACACACACACAGACACACACACACACACACACGCACACACACACACACGCACAGATAAACAAATCATGAAACAATAGGCGATCCCAGTCAGTCAGAGCCGTGCATGACGATGGCTACCATCCCATACCCTATGGAGATGCAGACAGAGGACATTTTCCTTATCTCCAGGCCGTGTTACAAATTATTCTTTTATGTCCCCATGTTGCGCTTTTTAATAATATACTTGCTCAAGCTGAATGGCATTTTGTTTAATATGAATGTTTTATCAGGCCAATTCATATGGGGGGGGGGGGGGGGGGGGAGAATATAAAAGTGAAATTATTTAGTTCGCTATCCCCCCACCTCTCTCTCTCTCTCTCTCTCGGCTTTCTTGGGTATGAACCTCCGTCACACTTATCGCTCATGCATCTGCATTGTAAATTAAATTGAACAAGGGGCACAGCATTAGGATGCAAATTAACCCATTTGGGCGGGAACCCCTTTTGATGTTAGCATTATGTTATGCTTTATAGCTATTGAAAAATAGCAGATCTACAAGCTCATAGCGCGCCACCGAGTGGTGCGCTACGAGCTTCTAGGTCTGCAATTTTTTTTTTAATCGAAGAACGACTGACATAGAAACAGAAGCTTTTTCAGAAAACTGCCAGGATGTAGAAGACATTTTTAGAATCTGATCTCAGGTAAAAATGGGTTAAAGGCCTTCGAAAAGCATTCAAATAATGGTAGGGAGATGGTGGAAAAACAGGGGGGGGGGGGGGTGGGGGCGTTCAGAGAAGTATTGAAGTTTTTGCTTGGCTGCCTTTATGAGGCCCTCATAACCATATCCCTCTGATAATTTGAACAATATTCATAAGAACTTTTGTCAACACGTTGATAAAATATATTAGTCTCATTTACAAATTGTTGTCTTCGGAGAGGAGAGGCATGCAGTGTTTTCTCGTGGCAAATGTTGACTCATTGGAAATAATTGTTTGTTTGCCACGAATTGCCCAAATGTAATCCACCAGTAAACATTGGTCCCTTCTGTTGTTGCCGAATGGCCCCGGCCCCCCATTTGTGGCAAGATGACACTCTCGTCTTCACCAGGCACATTTTCCCCTGGCATTCCACACTCAGACACAATATAAAAGCATATGAATCATCTTTCATTACAGCTGATGCTTCTCGTTTCAGTATAAATGATGATGCATCTGTCCTACCTCTCCATTTTCTGTGTTTGATTTCCCGGTGGCATTAATCCATTTTGGGCGGGAACCCCTTTTTGGTGTTATAAGCTATTGAAAAATAGCAGATCTACAAGCTCATAGCGCGCCACCGAGTGGCGCGCTACGAGCTTGTAGGTCTGCTATTTTTGAAAAATCGTGAAAATGTGGCGCAAATCTTTGAATATATATTCTTTCACAGCTTCTGCTGGTCCCTGGAACAACATATTTTCAGATGGGGGTCGGTGGCCAATTACATATATTTTTTTGTTATTTGGGGTCCATGACATGAAATATTGAGCACCACTGATACAGAAACATGAGGTATTTCAGAAAACTGTCGCCAGGCCTAAATGGGTTAACAAAGTGTTCCTGCATGTAGAAGCACAGATGAATATCTAAATCCAACTACAGACAAAATATATTCATTTTGTGGGCTTGTTCACACATGATATTACGTCGGCATGTATTTATTATGTTTACATATGACGAGACCCCTTGCATATGACTAGCAATGCATTATGGCAGACTATAGCACTGCAAACACACAGGGATAATGTTCGCTCAAATATTAGTTTTACTGTATCGAGTGGCAATGGCTCTTTAGATATATAATATTAGTGTGCAATTAAAAATCACACACTAATACACATCGCTCAAATATTAGTTTTACTGTATCGAGTGGCAATGGCTCTTTAGATGTATAATATTAGTGTGCAATTAAAAATTCTGTATGGAAATTTGCCGCACCAATATGAACACGTAGCTCATTAGCTAAAAAACACGTATCATGTGTGACGAAAACCTGGAAACACGCGCCGCTTAAGGCGAAAAAATAACAATTTATAATTCCGAAAAGCGCACATGATCACTGTGTGCTCTCAGTCGTTCAAAACGAGGTTGCCTCTAATAGGAAAAGACCCGCGTCGCATTGTGAAGGCTGGGAGATAATCTGATTCAAATTAAGTTGAGGCAGGGCAGCAGTGAGCTTCCTTCTGTTGTGAGCTATGATTTATTGTTTTTCAAAAGCCTATTCCGTGTGCGCGTCTCTCCGTGTACATGCAACACCTTTTTGTTTACCACGGCTATCATCTCTCTGTCAATCAGGCGGGATGCCATGTTACTCTCAGAAACACAATCAGCTTGAAAGAGAGAGAGAGAGAGAGAGAGAGAGAGGGGCGAGGGAGAAAGACAGGGCTGAACCTTTTTTTGCCTTTCATCTGTGACAGTAATTGTTGCCAGCAGGTAACATATACAATTAAACACCTTATTCGTGGATACGCGCGCACACACACACACACACACACACACACACACACACACACACACACACACACACACACACACACACACACACACACACACACACACACACACACACACACACACACACAAAAGGAGTGTATACCTTCATAGTAGAAATATAATAGACCAATATGCACTAAAACAGGAGTCTTCAATGCTTTTCAGCCCAATTGGACCTCTTAGCTGGTAGAGAGAGATGAAGCAGGGCCGGACCCACACTGCGTATTGTATAGAATTGTTGTCACTGTCATCAGTGTATATGTTGGATTCATATTAATGTGTATATTCAGACATTTAAACAATTAAACTGTCAATAATTTGTAAACTTGACCTTTCACTCTGTCCTATACTTGGTCTGCTCTTTTCTCCTCCTATATACACACCAAATCTCTTTGCCAAAAATAGCCGATCTACAAGCTTTTATATCAGAATAGGGATGCTATAGGGTTCAAGTGGTTAATGTAAAAAAAGATCACGCCATAATGTGAAGTTAGCGGTGCCTTTAGAGTCAAGAGCACAAGGGTTCCTTCCTGGCCTCTGTGTGCGTGTGTGCGTGCGTGCGACCCTGAATTATTTACCCCATTTAGCTTAATGCTCAGTGTGAATGGCCCGGCTGTAAACTGACAGGACGTACTCTCTAAACAGACACAGGGACAGACAGACATAGGGACACACATGGCCCTTTAAAGGAGCCCCCCCCCCCCCCCCCCCCCCCGTTACCCTGAGAACCCACTAGGGGTCCTGGACCCCCCCCTGTTAAAGACCCCCCACCAGCGCTCAAATAAAAGAGGTATTATGGGTCTCAATCCGCCGTGAACGCTGTTCAACACTCTTCCTGTTTCCGAGGGTTTCTCCCATGGAGCCCCCTGTGCCATTTTAAACAGTCGAGAGAGGCAATTAAGAGCTGGCAGAGGGTTAACTGACACCCATTGGAGCTAAATCGATGAGCTAGCCAGCGCACACTGCTCGAACTAATCACAGTACACCGAGGGAGAGAGGAGGAGGAGGAGAAGCCAAGCAGTAGACACGAAAAGTACAGGAAACAATGACAGAACTAATGGTTTGGAAAATGCCAGCTGATGAATGAGAAGACGGTTAATGCAACTCTGTCTCACTCCGTTCCGTTTACCTCCTCGACTCCCGAGCAAACAACGCAAAGACACGGTGACTTACATCTCATTACCATGGACGGGTGGATGTATGGGTGGATGGATGAGTATGTGGATGGATAGATAGATGGATGGAGGGATGGATGTATTGTATTGGTTCATTCGGTAATCTAACTCCCAAGACAGATTTCGCTGTCAACACCACCGCTGCCCTAAACATGTAGTGTTGTTGTTAGTAGGAATAAACACAGACGCACCCGGGAGGAAGTGCACTAAGAAAATGTGAGGAGCCGACCCGAGTTCCTGTTTTTACACACAAAAAAAAGGAGGTGGTGTGGCCCCCAGGGGCCTTTTTGACCGAATGTGTTCCCAGATGGATGCGTGGGTGGATGGATGGATGGGTGACGTGGTTAGACGAATGCATAAGGGGAAGTCTAGATAGATGGATGATTGAGTGGCTGGATAGAGGAACAGGAAGTATAGATGGATGGGTGGCTTCACACGGCAAGACACGCCACACTTTGTTATATATCCTATGAAAGCGTTAATTTACAGTTCTGGTGATGTAAAAAAAAAGTTTTTGTAATTTGTCTTAATTTGTATTACGTTGCTTAGTTTTCTGAGCACCCAAAAAACCTGAACATTGAACATTCAGTAGATTTTCTGTGGTATGTGGTTTTCTGAATAATTAGGCTCAAACAAGTGCTCTGATTTGCCTGTGGACTGGGATGTAACAGTCCACAAATGTTTCATGTTGAATTTGCTATAACATCATTTTAGAAAAAAAACTCAAAACAAACATAAACCAGACAGATACATATAATAACTGGGTGGGGCATGCATTTCCAACTTGCATCGTTCCAAATAGGCCAGTGCCCAATGGGCACCGCTCTAGTATACTTAAGTTCGTTAGTTAAGGTGCTAGAATAAAAAGATGAACACGGATGTCGTACATGCGTTGTACATGTACACCACATCTCTCGAAAATAGAAGTGTACGTGGTATATCTACAGTACAAGCTACTACAAGCGTCAATTAAGCTATGTGCTATTTTCACACGAATCACACCACTATGGTTGGTGTGGTTAACAGACGGACAACTTCAGCAGGTAACACCAGACCTCATCAGGTTGCAGGCAGGCAAGTAACTAAGTACAGTTACTCAACTGCACTGTACTTTATAGTGACATATTGAGGTACTTTATACTCTACTTGAGTATTTTCCAATTTCCAATACCTTTACTTCTATTATACTCCACTACATCTCGGATCCAAATATTGTACTTTTTTAAATACTTTAGTTACACTACTGTTTTAGGTACTTTGTAGATTTTGATTGTTGTTACAAAACATACACCACTTGCCGATCTACAAACTCACAAAGTGACACATTGTGAGTTTGTAGATTTTCAGATTTTCATGTAGTATATAGTATAGAGTATTTATATTGCCG
>NC_137879.1:8853039-8961557 GCF_963924005.1 Protomyctophum bolini | reverse complement strand
CTATTTTCAACAAATCTTGAAGGAAATGTGGTAATATTTTCGACACAAATCTTGCGGGGGCACCGCACAACCAAAGACCAAAACAATGTGGAGGTCCTTGACATGATAAAAGGTTGAGAACAACTATCACTACTACAAGTCTATCTTCCAAGGAGCCTTTGCTGTCTTATTACAGACAGCAGGTGCAGACGGGTAAAGGCAGGTGCTCGAGGAAAGAAAAAGAAAAAAGAAAATAAGAAGAAGGAGGAGGGAAAAAAAGCGAACAAGCACCTGGTCCCTCTGTTGTAGCAGGCCTGGCCGGGGCTCCACTCACCGTGATTAGCTTTGTTTCTCCAGCCGAGCGCAGCGGAGGTACAAGACCTACAACTTCATTAGGGCGGAGCGCGGCAGCCCCTTTTCTCTTTGCTTTTTGTCCCACACTTGACTGCACCAACTTAACCCATTCTGGGCGGGAAGTACCCAGTTTTGGTGTTAGCATTATGTTGTGCTTTAGCTGTTGAAAAATAGCAGATCTACAAGCTTATAGATCTACGAGCTTGTAGGTCTGCTATTTTTTTGAAAGATCGTAAAAATGCGGCACAAATCTTTGGATATATATTCTTTCAGAGCGAACGTTTTTAACTCAAATCTTTGCTTCCGGGGGGTCCTCGGAACAACATATGTTCAGATGGGGGTCGGCGGCCAATTACAGATATTTTTGGAGGTCCGTGACATGAGAAAGAAATAAAGGGAAGCTCCGCACACTCTTTGACATGAAAAGGTTTGAGAACCAGTGAACCACTGACATAGAAACATGAGGTTTTCTTTTTCAGAAATTTCTTTAGAAGGCATTTGTAGAATCGTCCTCAGGTCTAAATGGGTTAAGAGGGGGGAAGGGGGGGGGTCAGTTGGGCGGCTGCGGGCGAACAAACGGCCTCTCCACGCTGAGTGCTCCCTCACTGGACCGAAGCCTCTCGGTGAGAAAAGAAAGAGCTATAATCTGATGCACGCTATATTACAAGAAGAGAAGAGAGAGAGAGAGAGACTAAACTAAACACAAAGTCACAAAGAGCAAGCATTAAATGAAAGCATATTAGGTCCCACAAGGACCTGCACAAAGCCAGCGGAAGACCCCTGGAGTTGACCTGACATGCAGCAATAAGCTCACACCTACAAGCGTTTGGCTGGGATTCATTCGGGTATACTCTTGCATTCTGGACCCCACTTCACCCACCCAACCACACACACACACACACACACACACACACACACCGTCCCACCAGGCCTCCATCTGCTGGGACACGGGACGATGCAGGCAGGCAGGCACAGGTTTGTCGTGTGCGACGCTCTGCCTGGGCAAAACCCACGTTAATTATCAACCCCCTCGCAGCGCACCTCGTCTTCGTTTTCCTGCCGAAAACAAACTGCGGTGTGTATCTTCAAGGACGAGCGCAGGAAATTAGCGCTAATAGTGTGTTTGTATTGTCGGAGCTCTCGTGTGCCCACAGATTTGCTTTATTCATGGAGCTCTCTCACTTCGTCTGCCAGCCAACCATTGAATAATTGAAGGAATTATCAGGCCAGGGGATCCAAAGCCCCTTAGAAATGTGTCATGCCCCTGAGCAAAGCCCACGGGAAAAAAAGGAAAAAGGGGGAAAAAGGGAGCCTCCTAATTCAGTGCTGTGTGCGCACATCCAATCCCACAGAAAACACAGCCCACACAGTGTTGCACAGCGCGCACACGTGCACGTGCACACGCACACACACACAAATAACCCTAACGGTTGATGATAGCACGAGTGGCAAGCATGCACTAACTGGCAGAATGTCAATACCTCAAACAGCTGGGGTCCAATAAAAAAAGTAAAGTATCATTCCAAATGCCGCACTCCACCATTTCTCCCCAACATCAGAAATGGATGTTTTTTTATGTCATCAGATTTTAGCGTGCACACTGTGCAATGTTGGCCAGTGTCCCTCGCAAACCATGCACCGCAAACAAATGTGACTGACGCAACATTAATCTCCTAAACAAAAAAGACTGGCACAAATATATACCCTTCGCTATTTCAGGCCTATGAGGTGGCAATGTCGGTCTCGATTTCTCACTGTTCCATCACAAACCGTTCCACTCGCACCCAAATTCATGTTGAGATCAAACAAACAAATATTTTTCAGAAAGGAGGTGAAATGATTCAGTTTAAAATCCACGATGGGCACGTACACAGGGGACCGCCCTCTGCTTTTCTAAACAAAAACTCATGGCAAGTACTCTACATTCGCTGTATTAAGGCGTGACCTAGATGGGAGAGAGCCAAGCCTCAAACTCTAGTTCCCAGCCCCCAGCAAGATTCCCAGCACATGTGCACTATTCCAAAATGCACTAATGCATGCACACAAGACTTTTCTTTTGCTTGAAAAAAACCCAACAACATAATTCTCGGGTGGGTGGTGTATGCGCATCTCTTCCTGAAGCACAGGTTAAGAAGAGTAAAATAGCACAGCCTTCAAGGTGAAAAGGAAGCATGTAATAATGATTAGGATGATAATTCGTTGCCCAAGGTTTTCACTCACGCAAAACGCCACAGCTTCATTTTGGGTGCATGAAAAGAAGCCCTTGACTGTCACCAGCCGGAGGTTATAAAAAAATAATATAATCTCTCTGACACTGACGCATGAAGTGCATTCCTTGGCTGACGTCCGTGAATAATGGGAACTGGTCACAGAGAAGAAGAGCAACTCGGCTTTCTATTTTCATACGCAAACAGGTTTCAGCGGCAGCATGCACCGCTGAGGCACAGCTGAGCTGTCATTGTGGCAAAACATGGAAAAGCATCTCTCTTTCCCCTGAACACATTTCTCAGATCACTTCATTGGTTCACCTAAACCTGTATCATTTATTTTTCTCTCGTAACACAAAGAGAACAGTAGAGTACGTTTAAAGGATGCATTGGTCCGATTATGACTCGTGGTATACTTAGTGTTGACCATAGTTTATTGGATTTGTCTAGGAAGCTACTAATATACATTACAGTATTTTATGGAAATCAACTTGCTTGAGAGAGTATAATCCCTGCTGTTCCAGATAAGATGAACACATTCTAAACAAATTTCTCTTTGTCTCGAAACTTGCTCGAGATAGTAATCCATCACAATGAAACGTCATGGTGTCTTTGCTTTATTATTTTCTTTGGCAAAGTATTGTTATTGTTGCATTTTTATGGATTTTCGTGGAAAAGGCCTTCTGAAACCTACGGCACTAAAGGTCCTTGCAGACTGGACGCGTTTTTCAGAAAACTTCTACTCCACTACATCTCAGAGGCAAATGTTGTACTACATTGTACTGTATTATTCATATTATTCATAAAAATTAAATCCATTATTATTAGTGGTGCACGATATTGATTTTTTGAAACCGATACCGATATCGAGAACTTCTTGCTTCTCAAAGACCGATACCGATACGATAACCGATAATAAAAATATATAGACATGAATAAAAAATACATACTAGTGAGTAACGGTACATGTAACACAGCTTTGACCTAAGCAATTACAGTATAGTAGGCTATATCAGTGGTTCCCAAAGTGGGGTTCGGGGACCCCCGGCCCCAGGGGTACCTGAGGGAGTTCCAGGGGGTCCCCAGCTAAATTATATAGTTAGGAACCAAATGGACCCTTATGGGTCTGTAACTCTGAGTGTACAAATGGAACATTTCCAGTTGTATACTCTCAGAGTAAAAATAACATTGATTTTACAATATAAATTGGGAGTCACAGAGCAAATTGTGATTGGCCAGATGACGTATGATGATAAGAGTGCCCCTCACTTCACACAGGTGTGAATTTTTTTAAATGAATAAAAACAACAATATAATGTCTGTGAATGTCTGTGTGTGTCCGGTCAGTTGGCCTCAAAACTTTTCCATGTCAAGGAGCCAAGGACCCCAAATTGTTAGCCCACAGACACCCATTTGAAAATATATGCCAGGGCTCTAGCAGTGATTCTCATCATTTTTATTTCAAGGACACCCAGTTTGACATGCATTAGGCTACTACTGACCCCCCATTTAATGCCATTTACATAAGGGACCTCAATTTATAATTTTTTATTTATATCGTGAAATCAATGTCAACTCTGAGAGGGTACAAATGGAACCAAATGGACCTGTAAGGGTCAATTTCGTTCCATTTGTAAACTCTGACTCCCCGGATCCCACTTTGAGAACCACTATTGTCTGTGTGTGTGTGTGTGCGTGTGTAAACACAAATACAACACTATCCAAGTTCCAGTGATAGACGTTGTTGTTAGCATATAAGTCATTAGCATGGTCTGTAGCATCATGTAGCCAAACAGCTACTACTTCTACATTTCTCAACCAAAACGGTCGCGTCGCGTTTCACAATGCTACACAACTGGAGCAAATTAATAAACTACAACCGGTAACGAGTGACACGCATTCAACAGCGCGATGAATGAACGAGCACCAATACGCGCTCGTCAGCTGCTCAGCTCAGAGACAGACAGTCACCGTTCGTATGAATGCGAGTCAGTGAGTGAAATGAGAGAGGGGAGAGAGAGAGGAGAAGCAGGCGGGGCTATTAGCCTGCTATGGAACTACACACTGCAACAGACAGAGTGGAGAAGCGTCTCTCTCTCGCTCGTCTCAGCCGTTCCTCCGGAGAGATTGGCGACTCGGGGAGCGTTTGGGCGCACCACAGAAATGATTGGTAGTCCCATAGTTGCTACCAACTATATTTTTATGTCTCACAGATAAAATTTCAGGCGCATTTGCGTCCAAAATGATCGCAATTTCGAGCCCATATAAAGTATATTATCGGCGCTATTATAACGTTATCGAATTTATCGGGATGACGTCATAATTGCTAATATCGGGTCGAAATTTATCGGGACGATAATTATCGTGCATCCCTAATTATTATTATTATTAGGATGTGCACTGCAGAACTTTTGACAAGATGCCTGAAAGGCAACTGTACTGTACTTATATTCATCCAGGCACTGTTGGTTGAAGGCCTGTTAACAGACTGTATATACATTCTCATCTTCACCGTTGATAGACTGTACACATATTAATGCTTATAGTCATTGTTGATAGAATAATATAGTACGCTGCTAAAAATCTGAAAAGCGCAGCAGTGTGCAGTGACCTTTACCCTGAGGTCTACGTATCCATGTGAGAAACTTCACAGAATCTGGAAAAGTACAGAAAAAAGACTACAAAACTACAAGGAGACACGCACGCATTCCCTAAAAGACTACAAAACTACAAGGAGACACGCACTCATTCCCTAAAAGACTATATAACTACAAGGAGACACGCACGCATTCCCTACAAGACTACAAAACTACAAGGAGACATGCACGCATTCCCTAAAAGACTACAAGGAGACATGCACACATTCCCTAAAAGACTACAAGGAGACATGCACACATTCCCTAAAAGACTACAAGGAGACATGCACGCATTCCCTAAAAGACTACAAGGAGACACGCACGCATTCCCAGATTAAGAGATAAAGTAACTCTGCCGTGGCAGCCAGAAAATTATAACGTTTATTTTTTTGTTTGTTTTTTTATTAGATGCAATTGTGAACAATAGCCAAGTAATACATAGTAAGATACATATCCATTGGCCAATCAAATGGTTCACTGCAGCTCAACAGTCAGTGTGAGGGGTGGTCAGGAGATATCTGTGAGCTCTGCGTTTAAAGGCTTGAAGGCCGTTGTGTCGGTCTAAAAGGCTTTAAAAGCATGGATTGATTTGAAAGCCTATAAAAATATCCTGTGCCAGAAATGTTCCTTTGTGATACTTTTATTTACTTTGTCTAAACAGTTAAACGAGATGAAGCCCGGCTTCCTCGTCTGGCCATCCGTCCCGGGCGCAGCAGCAGTGAGTGAACGCGGTGGGCATTCAGCTGTGGTCTATACGGTGTGAGTGTGAGTGAAAGGCTGGCCTATTCTCTGTGAGAGCTGGGGGGCCTCGGTGAGGGTGGCATGCAGGCCAGGAGAGATATATCACGCAGAGCACACACAAAAAGTACTGTAACTGTTCTACCGTACTTAACCCGTTTTGACCTGAAAAAGCTATGTTTCTATGTCAGTCGTTCTTCGATTTTTCAAAAAATAGCAGACCTACAAGCTCGTAGCGCGCCACTCGGTGGCGCGCTACGAGCTTGTAGATCTGCTATTTTTCAATAGCTGAAGTATAACATAATGCTAACACCAAAAGGGGTTCCCGCCCAGAATGGGTTAAGTCAAAGTATCAATGCTTGCAATATAGAACTATATACTCCGTTACAAATAAAAGTACAGAATTCAAAATGTATAGTCGAGTAAAAAGTGCAAAAGTGTCGGTATCAAAATGTACTGAAAGTACCAAAAGTAAAAGTCAACTCATTATGCAGAATGTTTCATCTCAAGTTTTCAAATGTATGACAGTCTTTTGAAAATGATTCACAATCATGAGTCGCGATGCGATGGCTGAATGTATACGTTTTGTAATAATAATAATAATCAAAATCTACAAAGTAACTAGTAGTAACTAAAGTTTAAAGTTTTCAAATAAATGTAGTACAATGTAGTGCAAATTAATATTCGCCTCTGAGATGTAGTGGAGTAGAAGTCAAAAGTACTGCAAATTGGAAATACTCAAGTACAGTACAGTACAAATACCTCAACATGTTACTTTAAGTACAGTACTTAAAGCAAATGTACTCAGTTACTTTCCACCACTGCCCACAGATCTGTCCATAGAGCCGCAGCCCTCAGAACATCAATGGAGGCCAACATACCAGGCTTTTCCACATGACTGCATGCAGACCCTATAGCCTGGCGCTCAGAGAGGTTGGCGTGGTCAGGATATAGTGGCTTCTCTCACACGGACGGTGCACCTGCATGTGGACCATTACTATAGGATTCACACTGCAGAGACAGTGTTGTTTTCACCTGCATGTGGACCATTACTATAGGATTCACACTGCAGAGCAGTGTTGTTTTCACCTGCATGTGGACCATTACTATAGGATTCACACTGCAGAGCAGTGTTGTTTTCACCTGCATGTGGACCATTACTATAGGATTCACACTGCAGAACAGGGTTGTTTTCACCTGCATGTGGACCATTACTATAGGATTCACACTGCAGAACACTGTTGTTTACCTGCATGTGGACCATTACTATAGGATTCACACTGCAGAACACTGTTGTTTTCACCTGCATGTGGACCATTACTATAGGATTCACACTGCAGAACAGTGTTGTTTTCACCTGCATGTGGACCATTACTATAGGATTCACACTGCAGAACACTGTTGTTTTCACCTGCATGTGGACCATTACTATAGGATTCACACTGCAGAGACAGTGTTGTTTTCACCTGCATGTGGACCATTACTATAGGATTCACACTGCAGAACACTGTTGTTTACCTGCATGTGGACCATTACTATAGGATTCACACTGCAGAACAGGGTTGTTTTCACCTGCATGTGGACCATTACTATAGGATTCACACTGCAGAACAGGGTTGTTTACCTGCATGTGGACCATTACTATAGGATTCACACTGCAGAGACAGTGTTGTTTTCACCTGCATGTGGACCATTACTATAGGATTCACACTGCAGAGACAGTGTTGTTTTCACCTGCATGTGGACCATTACTATAGGATTCACACTGCAGAGACAGTGTTGTTTTCACCTGCATGTGGACCATTACTATAGGATTCACACTGCAGAGACAGTGTTGTTTTCACCTGCATGTGGACCATTACTATAGGATTCACACTGCAGAGACAGTGTTGTTTTCACCTGCATGTGGACCATTACTATAGGATTCACACTGCAGAACACTGTTGTTTTCACCTGCATGTGGACCATTACTATAGGATTCACACTGCAGAGACAGTGTTGTTTTCACCTGCATGTGGACCATTACTATAGGATTCACACTGCAGAACAGGGTTGTTTTCACCTGCATGTGGACCATTACTATAGGATTCACACTGCAGAGACAGGGTTGTTTTCACCTGCATGTGGACCATTACTATAGGATTCACACTGCAGAACAGGGTTGTTTTCACCTGCATGTGGACCATTACTATAGGATTCACACTGCAGAACAGGGTTGTTTTCACCTGCATGTGGACCATTACTATAGGATTCACACTGCAGAACAGGGTTGTTTTCACCTGCATGTGGACCATTACTATAGGATTCACACTGCAGAACACTGTTGTTTTCACCTGCATGTGGACCATTACTATAGGATTCACACTGCAGAACACTGTTGTTTTCACCTGCATGTGGACCATTACTATAGGATTCACACTGCAGAACAGGGTTGTTTTCACCTGCATGTGGACCATTACTATAGGATTCACACTGCAGAACAGGGTTGTTTTCACCTGCATGTGGACCATTACTATAGGATTCACACTGCAGAACAGGGTTGTTTTCACCTGCATGTGGACCATTACTATAGGATTCACACTGCAGAACAGGGTTGTTTTTACCTGCATGTGGACCATTACTATAGGATTCACACTGCAGAGACAGTGTTGTTTTCACCTGCATGTGGACCATTACTATAGGATTCACACTGCAGAGACAGTGTTGTTTTCACCTGTATGTGGACCATTACTATAGGATTCACACTGCAGAACAGGGTTGTTTTCACCTGCATGTGGACCATTACTATAGGATTCACACTGCAGAACACTGTTGTTTTCACCTGCATGTGGACCATTACTATAGGATTCACACTGCAGAGACAGTGTTGTTTTCACCTGCATGTGGACCATTACTATAGGATTCACACTGCAGAACACTGTTGTTTTCACCTGCATGTGGACCATTACTATAGGATTCACACTGCAGAGACAGTGTTGTTTTCACCTGCATGTGGACCATTACTATAGGATTCACACTGCAGAGACAGTGTTGTTTTCACCTGTATGTGGACCATTACTATAGGATTCACACTGCAGAACAGGGTTGTTCACCTGCATGTGGACCATTACTATAGGATTCACACTGCAGAGACAGGGTTGTTTTCACCTGCATGTGGACCATTACTATAGGATTCACACTGCAGAACACTGTTGTTTTCACCTGCATGTGGACCATTACTATAGGATTCACACTGCAGAACACTGTTGTTTTCACCTGCATGTGGACCATTACTATAGGATTCACACTGCAGAACAGGGTTGTTTTCACCTGCATGTGGACCATTACTATAGGATTCACACTGCAGAGACAGTGTTGTTTTCACCTGCATGTGGACCATTACTATAGGATTCACACTGCAGAGACAGTGTTGTTTTCACCTGCATGTGGACCATTACTATAGGATTCACACTGCAGAGACAGTGTTGTTTCACCTGCATGTGGATTGTGGACCATTACTATAGGATTCACACTGCAGAGACAGTGTTGTTTTCACCTGCATGTGGACCATTACTATAGGATTCACACTGCAGAGACAGTGTTGTTTTCACCTGCATGTGGACCATTACTATAGGATTCACACTGCAGAGACAGTGTTGTTTCACCTGCATGTGGACCATTACTATAGGATTCACACTGCAGAACAGGGTTGTTTTCACCTGCATGTGGACCATTACTATAGGATTCACACTGCAGAGACAGTGTTGTTTTCACCTGCATGTGGACCATTACTATAGGATTCACACTGCAGAGACAGTGTTGTTTCACCTGCATGTGGATTGTGGACCATTACTATAGGATTCACACTGCAGAGACAGTGTTGTTTTCACCTGCATGTGGACCATTACTATAGGATTCACACTGCAGAGACAGTGTTGTTTCACCTGCATGTGGACCATTACTATAGGATTCACACTGCAGAACAGGGTTGTTTTCACCTGCATGTGGACCATTACTATAGGATTCACACTGCAGAGACAGTGTTGTTTCACCTGCATGTGGACCATTACTATAGGATTCACACTGCAGAACAGGGTTGTTTTCACCTGCATGTGGACCGTTACTATAGGATTCACACTGCAGAACACTGTTGTTTTCACCTGCAAAATGGCATTGATCACGCCTCCAGGTCTTTAGTTTACTCAAGTTAGGGAATAAGACCTGGTACTTAAGACACGCAAAAATACAGCCCTAAATATCATAAGATCTTTGTCGACTTAATCTACAGTTGATTTAGTCGACTGAAATGTGTTTTGTTGGGCCTTGATGCCGTCGTAACTCGTAATGACTGATTTTACACTTGCTGAAAATAGCCGATCTATACAAGCTCACAACGTGTCGTGGCCAGCAAACTGTGTTCTTCTGGATCGGACTTGTGAAGAAACCTGGGGAAGGTTGCTGTATATATTAGAGAAGTCGATGGGTATTGGGACACATATTAATGCTTATAGTCATTGTTGATAGAATAATATACCAGATATCCTCAATGTATACTCATTAGTGATGTACTGTACAGTACATATACTGTATATATTCACTCATTCGGAGATCCAGTGCAGACATATAGGGCCAGCAGACATGTTATTTATTATATTTGTTTCTTGACTCTTACAGTTACCTGTAGCTTTCCTGTGTTTTATTCTCTCTGCTGTTGCAGCTATACGACACCTGAATGTCCCTCTGGGGATCAATAAAGGTTTACCTCATTGTTATCTCTTTCACCCAGAGCTTGCACCTGCTAGTGGATTAGCGTTTTGTTTGTGTGATGCTAACATGTCTTATTGTGGAGTGATAGCCGTTCGTTCGCTGCTGCTCTTGGGGAATTGAAGCAGTGTTTCTTTTTTTCCAATGCCCCGGGCGATGTTTTGAATAGGTGAAACATGACCGTGATCTCTCCATCAATAGAACGATCATTATCTGCAAGCTCACAACATGTTGCAGTTGTTACGGGTTGTTGTGAGCGTATAGATCGGCATATAATGTCTTGGCAATATGCATAAAATGAATGGGAAATCGAGTGTCAAAGTGAGTTTAATGTCGTTTAACGCCATTTACAATCAGGACTTTTCTGTTTGGATGTATGGGCTATCAAGGCCAGAAAAGTAGTTTTTTTGCCACACAGCGTTCCCGCATAACTTCCGGGTATGATAATGTCACGCGCGTACCTTCTATATTCGAAAATATTCGCCTATATAACGACATACCCAAAAATATGGACACCAACTTGAAAGTATTTTCAAATAACCCACAAATCATTGTGGACTATATCTATAAGACTACTATCTATCAAGACTCTTTTCGCTAGCCTGTGCTTCCATAGGAGACAATGCTGGCTTCTAACAAACGACTGAAATCAGTACTAGTGGTGACCATGGGCTGCCATTACAATGCCGGAGACTCCTGCAGGATCCAGGAGTGTTGGCAGCCCTGGTGGTGACCGGGAACTTTAATCCATTTGTAGCAAAGAGAGTGACACCACCCCCACCGCCCCCACACACACACACACACACACACACAACCCCCCACAGCCAAGCCAAGGGAGCGTTCATCATCACCAACCAACTTTCCCCTGAGCCCCTTCTTCCCATCTGCTCTCCTCTGGTGAGCAGTGGAGGAGAGCAGTGATGGAGAGAGAGGAGAGGAGAGAAGAGCAGTGGACGGGTCTGGGGAGAGAGGGGAACAGGGAGGAAGAGGAGGAGGAGGACGAGGAGGGTGCCGAGGTGAGGAGGAGAAAATCAGGGTGGGACCTGGAGACAGCCGTAGGAGGAGAGGAGGGCGGGGGGGGGGGGGGGGGGGGGGTGAGGCTAGAGAGGGGGAGGGGGGCGGGAAGAAAGAGGGCGAGCTGGTATACGGGAAGTGGCGGAGAGGCTGTTGAGCAGGGAATAATAGGAATGAGAGGGAAATAGGTAGGGAAAGAGGGATAGTGTAGGGAGTAGAGCCAGACCCATATATAATATACAAGCTGATGTTGAATGTTATCATTATTAGTGATTTTTTTGTTAGCTAGAATAGAATAACATGTTATATCAGTGAGATAATAATAATAATGAATTGCATTTTTATGGCCCTTTTCTATGCACTACGTGCCTACTCAAAGCGCTTTACAATGGTTCATTCATTCATACATTGGGAGATACCATATCTATAGCTATCATTATTTATTTGGGATCACAATGGAATTAAGTCCTTTGACTTTTTGTGCTATCCGGATACTTCTACTGTACTATATGCACCTTTTATGAATTTTATTTATCAAATAAATCATAAAAAAACAATTCAAGCTCACGATGCAACGTGTTGACAGCTTGTTGGTACAGTATATGCTTTTATATTTTTTATCAACCGAAGACTAGTTAGTGTTTCTGTGTGTTTGCTCACAATTTAAATGTTCTCAAATAGAAACCTTAATCAAATCTAAGTTTTTCAAAATGATTAGAACATTTTACACAAAACAAACACCACCAAAGCATTTGTAATTGGTGGTGGTCTAGGACGGACCCCCCACCCCAAACAAATCACATAATAGGACCGGTATCAGACCCAAAGATCTGGCCTCGGTCAGGCTCTAGTAGGTAGAAATAGAGAAGAGAGAAAGAGACAGAGAGATAAAGGAGAGCCTGGCCACTTGTTCCTGAATGTACAAGTGGTCTTGAAAGCAGGTGTGAGTCTTCTGCTGAGATGAGGCGAATAAAAGGCCCGCCGAGATGCAGATAATTTTCACTCAGAGATGGCTTATGAAAAGAAACGCTTCTTTGTTTCGCCGAGGAATGAAAAGAAAAAAAAAGAGAAACACCCCGTGTGATGGAGGTTGAGATTATTTCTCATTCTGTATCAAAGACGTTGCAAATAAACGAAAACGGGCAAAAAAAAAAGGAAAAGGCTTTGTGTGTTGCCGTACAAATGAATCAAGGAGAGAGAGTGGCGTAGGATCTCTCGCTGGATGTTTGGGCTCGTCTATATGGGCTCCTGTTGGAGATAACACGGGTTTTGGGGCACATAATATGAAAAGTTGACCTTGACCTCATCAGTGGATCATATTTTCACAGCGTGCGCAACGTTTATATTACTACACTTGTGAGGACATTAAAAAACTGTCCAATAATGACTTGGTCGTGCGCTGGTGTCACATCATGCACACTGCAGCTACTGTACCAGCACAACTATGTGTACATTATAGGCGTTTCTCTTGTGAGGACCAGGAAAATTGTCTATTTCCACATTCGACGACACATACAGTAGGCCTATATATATGGAGAGTAGACATTTGGCCAAGTATGTACATACTACATATATGTACACACACACACACACACACACACACACACACACACACACACACACACACACACGCACACACACACACACACTATACAATATCGTTTGGCAGCTATATACGAGGCGCCACCACAGCTCCATCTCCCTCGCTACGACCTCAACAGAGAAGGTTGCCATGGCACGTTCGCTTCCTGTCACTTTTTCCCCATGCAGTGCTCAAAATGGTGGAGATGCCCAGCAGAGCCGCCAGCCAGCCAGCCCGGCCTCTCCTCTCCTCTCCTCTCTGTCATTTCTGTGTGGCCATGCATGGGACAGCCCTGTCCCTCCCCCCTGACCCGCAGCTGCCACTCACAGTGACATCGCTGGAAACCCCCCCCTCGTTTTGTCTCTCAAGGCCCCTCCCCTCCTCTCCTCTCCCCGGGCCAAAGGTCAAGGTTCAGTCTGCGGCAGCGTGTGCGTGTGAGAGAGAGAGAGAGAGAGAGAGAGAGAGAGAGACCTCGTCATCCCTCTCTCGCTTGCTGCATTATGGAGATGCTCCTCCGTCAAACAAAATTAGGGGGGCAGACTGTGTTGGGGTTTGAGAGAATTGCTTGTGGTGCGACAAACGCATCCCCCCCCCCTCCCCCTCCTCCTCCTACGCCCAGCCCCATTTGTTTATCAGGTATTTAGTCGATAACCAACTGCTGCATTATGCATGAGGCTATAGGCTACACAATACTTAATTACGCTGGCATGATTTGGATGCCTTATTCAAATAAGGGCCCTCTGTTTGATACATGGACGGACGAAGACAAGTAATTACTGTTTCGACTTCCATTCGCCGGGAATCTACTCTCAGCTTTCACACACATAACCACGGGGAGAAAACACTGGTAGAAAGTCAAGGATACTTGTACTATCATCGCCTGAGTGAGGATATGTTTTTTTTCTTTCTTCTTAGAGAAGACTTACACTGTTCTCAGAGAACACAAAGAGAGTTTCTTTTCTCTCCATGGTATAATCACTGCATGAAAAGCTCTGGTGTGTGAATTCCAAATCCTATTTACCTCTTTCCAAACATTAAAAGATCCTTTGCCGAGAAGAGGCACTTTGCTTGAGACCATTTGATGATAAACCTTTTGAAATATTGATTTGAATGTGAAATTGAGAGGCAGTCGGTTTGCGGAGGAACATCAGTCAATGTTTTTCCCTTTTAATCCTAACTTCTTTATCTGAGGGCATGAAGAAACGGGAATAGAGAGAGAGAGAGAGAGAGAGAGAGAGAGAGAGAGAGATAGGGAGAGCTCCAGAGAGAGAGAGAGAGAGAGCGTGTACACTACAGGGTACGTATGCATTCGTGCGTGTATGTACACCAGGGCTCGAAATAGCGACCATTTTGGTCGCAAATGCGCCTGAATTTTAATCTGTGCGATCTCAAAATATAACTGGGCGCACCAGTGCTACTGCCAGTGATGGGCAAGCTACTTGGAAAATGTAGTAAGCTACACTACCAGTTACTCTCTATTAAATATAGCTCAACTACAACAAAGCTATCCCCAGATAATTATAGCAAGCTACACTATAAGCTACATGGCAAAAGTAGCTAGCTACATGGACACTACTTTTTTTAAAATATTTTTTATCAACTTCATGATCAAGTTTCCACCGAACAAATAGCCTAATAGGCAGGCAAAAATGCTGAGTTTGGTTGTTTATTAAAAAACAAACAAGCCCTCTGTCTGGCTTTTGGTGTCAACTTTTTCACATTTACTTGTATTAATGTACCTTGCGGTGTGGCTGATTCATGTGTTCAGTGTTGGGAAAGTTCTTTTTTTTATTAACTATAGTTCAGTTCACAGTAAAAAAAAATTAAAGGAACTAATTCAGTTCATAATTCAACATTTGGAACTAAAGTTCATGGTTCCAAAAAATGAACGATTTTAGTTATTTTTTGTTATTTTTTTTAATTATTATTATTGCCACAGCCTAGCCATTTGCGCACCAGCTGAGAGACAGGGATTTAGACTAGAGAATGTGGGTGGTCTGTTTGTTTGTGTCAGACTCTTCTTATCTAAACCAACCAATCATGGATTTCTTTCCAGGGATTTTTTCCCCCCACAAAACTTTATTTAACAGTAAATTTGTAACTTTGTAGCTTTTGTTGAAAGCTACGTCACTACTTGGGTCTAAAAATAGCTACACTACAAAAAACGCTACTTGGTTCAAAAGGAGTGAAGCTACCATCAAGCTACTGATAAATGTAGTAAGCTATGTAGCTTCGCTACTTGTAGCTAGCTACTGCCCAACACTGGCTACTGCATATAATTACTGTAGTGCGACCAAAACTATCGCGACCGAAAGTGTCGCGGTGCCGGTTCCCTCCCGCGAGAAGATTTAAACTTGTAGAGCATAAAGATCTGAGCATGTCAAAAAAAAAAGTAAGTTCCTAGTCCATTCCTGTCCAGAGTTATGATTGTTTAAAGAAATATCTCCTTGGCTTCTTCTACTTCCTCTAACCTCCCGTCAGTCCGTGGACTGATTGGGTGATCAACATCAGCTGGACCTGAGGTCCTCAGCTGTGAGAGACAACAAAAGGGCTCAATTGAATGGAATGTGTGGAGTCACACACACACATTTATGATGACGTTATGAAAATAACTTCTCATAAATATATACAGTATATATATATATATATATATATATATATATATATATATATTTTTTTTTTTACTTCAATCAAAAAGCAGGCCTACATTAAACAAAGGGTTTTGTAGCCATTTACAAATTCAGAAATTATAGCAGAGACAGTATTTAGAATTTAATTATATTTTCAACTGGTTTATTGCCACAAAAATAGCATCTCATACCAACTGGCTTGTAGGCCAGTGGTTCCCAAAGTGGGGTCCGGGGATCCCTAGGGGTCCTCGGTTAAATGATAGTTAGGAACCAAATGGACCCTTATGGGTCTGAAACTCTGAGAGTGTACTACATACTATGGGTAAACCAATTTCACTGTACATTTGTACACTCAGTTAAACTAACTTTGATTTTATGGGTCCTAGAGATAGAAATGGGGAACGGTAGCCTAATTCAGGTCAAACTGGGGGTCCTTGAAATGTAAATAACTGAAAATCACTGCTAGAGCCGTAAAAATCTTCTCATATGGGGGTCCCTGGCATATATTTTCAAATGGGGGTCCGTGGGCTAATGAGTGTCAATTTGAGGGTGCTTGACATGAAAAATGTTGGGAACCACTGTTGTAGGCTACAAGTGTAATAATAATGAATGTAAAAAATCGATTACATATTGGTGCTCGTAAAATTTTGGTGGGTGCTCCTAATTTTTTTCTGGTGCTCCTTCATTCTGAATTTGGGAGCACCAGTGCTACCAAGTAAAAAAGTTAATTTCGAGCCCTGTACACGCATGCATATGTGTTCCGCGTAAGACACTGTGTGCGTTTTTGTGCACGCAAGTGTGTGTGATTGTTGCGCCTGTGTGTGCATCTTGCCGTAGGTGGGGAAATACTTGATTTTTGAACCACTTCATACAAGCCAGAGGCTTGTTAACGATGCCACTCACAGTTAATGCGCAAAACAACTTTCACCTTCCAAATCCCCCCTCATTCCGTTCAGGAAAAAGTCTGAATTCCAGGCTGATTACCGAGGATAAAATGCTGATCCACACACACTACCGAGTGTGGCAGTGGAATCTGACAGGCCCTACAAATTTCCGTTTAGATGCAGAGAAACGTAGCGGCATTGCTAGCGTGTTCTTCCCAGGCAAATATATTTCCACACTATAGGCCTGTCATTTCAGAATAAATAACCACCTGTCAGCCGTTCCCCGTGTTGAATAGGCCTCTGACAACAGTAGACACCTACAGTATGTGGCAAGAATCCTTTTGCTTTTCGCTCTCAATACACCTCACAATACACCTGAGACATCACCACTGAAAACACACAATACACCGGAGACATCACCGCTGAAAACACCAAATTCTCCCGTGACAAAGCCAACCTACCGCAGATGCAGTATGATACATACTGAAATTACCCCATTGTACCGTACCATTTTGCACATCACACTATTTTCAACCACACAGCTTTCATAAGCTTTGGTCCAAAAATATGTTTTAGATATTTAAATAATGAACACAAAATAATCTTTGCTCGTGCCACGTGCTGCCTCTGAATTGATGAACACGGTGGTTTTCAACCCTTTTTCATATCAAGGTCCATTATTTATTTATTTGGCATTTTGAGCCACGGACCACCATTTGATGAGATGTATCCTCTCAGACCCCAAAACTTGTATTGCTGATGTTGTATAGGAGAGATAACAGTCAAACATTGATCAAAATAACAATTATTCTCTACATTCTCTAATTGGGAAGACTTCTTCTAAATTAAGTAATGCAGATGTTTAACAATAATTTAACTCTTGAGAGCGTAGTATGAAACCACCTGGACCCGTACGGGACCACTGGGGGTCCCCGGACCACCGGTTGAAAACCACAGACAGGACTAGCACGACAGAGGAATCCTTGTTAACCCTAAAGGAGGCATTAGCTTAATGAAAAGGTAATTTACACATGGTACGAAAGTACATGTAAGCTTATAGACTTACATTATTATCTTAGACGATTTTTCTTTTTTTAAAGACAGTGACACATGTTTACCATCAATGCTGGCTCACCTTGTGTGCCAAAATATTCCTCCTAAGTACTGCTTTGGCAATGTACCAGTGTGAGCTATACAGTAGCTAATCACAGCACAGCCTACCAGAGGTACATGTACATACAGTACATGCACGTACAGTAGCGGGTATGGCTATATGGGCTCATTAAATGGAGAGAACACACACAGTAAGATAGAGCAACTCACATTAACCACCACTGAGCAAACACACTCTCTACACATCGGTCACACTGTCTGTCAGACCATATACAGTACATTTACCAAGGATAGGACTTTTTGGACAAGTTCCATGTGTTAAGGTTGCCCTCTACTGGTGGACTTTGTCCATGACTTTACAGGACTTTTATGATGGAGCAATGCATAATACATGCTCTGCTCCCTATATGCACAGTTCCCTTCCTATAGAGGTGTAATGATGCTGTCTAATTATGCTTTGATACAGCCAGCTGCAGACAATTAACCGCCGTAGGTGTCGCTACAGCTACTCTACTGTACTGTAATAATAGGAGCTGGATTAACCCATTTGGGGCGGGAGAACCCCTTTTGGTGTTATAGCATTATGTTATGCTTTAGCTATTGAAAAAAAAAGCAGATCTACAAGCTCGAGCTTGTAGGTCTGCTATTTTTAGAAAAATCGTGAAAATATTTATTTCAGAAAACTGGAGGATTTAGAAGATTTTTTTTTTTACATATCGAGGTCAGATCCTAAATGGATTAACCCATTCTGAACGGGAACCCACTTCGGTGTTGGCATCATGTTATGCTTTAGCTATTGAAAAATAGCAGATCTACAAGCTCGTAGCGCGCCACCGAGTGGCGCGCTACGAGCTTGTAGGTCTGCTATTTTTGAAAAATCGAAGAACGACTGACATTTTTTTAATCTGATCTCAGGTCAGAATGGGTTAATCAGACCAGTGTGTGTCCAGTGGAAACCTCGCATGAATCTGATCTCAGGTCAGAATGGGTTAAGATAAGCGACGTGGCTAACAGCCGTGTTCATCTTTTCATTATATTTCCAACGCCATAGCCCAGTCCTTAGTTCCAGTCAGAGCTGCATGACTATGATAAAAAGAAATGACAATTCTCTAATATGGCAGAATATTACAATCACGGTTATCAATTATGTCTTTTTTTTGATCACTGTGCTTCTGAGTATCATGTCAAATAGAATGCAATTAAGGCACTCTTGGCACATAAAAGGTAAATGACCTGGCCACCAACGCAGAGTGTAGGAGGGTTCAAATCCACTGCGGTGGTGCATCTGGTTTGAGCATCATTCTATACAAAGTTCAAACACAATTAGATACTGCATGGTTTGTGGGAGGGAAGCCGGACAGGAATGGTGATCTACGGGGTGCATACTTAGTGTAGACTAGTCATTGGTTAGACATGGGTTAAGGTTAGGTTTAGGTGTGCTGCCCCGTGGGAGGTTAGGTTTAGGTATGCTGCCCCGTGGGAGGTTAGGTTTAGACTAGTCATTGGTTAGACATGGGTTAAGGTTAGGTTTAGGTGCGCTGCCTTCCGTGGGAGGTTAGGTTTAGGGTGAGGGTTTGAGATAGGTTGTAGTTGTAGGACTAATGATTGGTCTAACCAAATGACTAGTCTAAACCAAAAACTGTCTAAACTAAGTACTGCACCCGTGATCTACTCCTGGGTGTTGAACCAGAGGAGTAGGACAGTTGGCACTACGTACGTGCTCCTGGTGGGGGGCTTGGTGTACTATAAAGTACACCAGCAGTGACAACACAGAAATGTGGTGTGGAATGAATTGGCATAATGGCTAAAATGGGGAGAATTGGCTACTCAAAATTTACACACAGTGTAATAGTGAGGGAAACGAGGGGAAGTTGCAGCAACCGCTGATAGAACAAGGTGTTTGAATGAATTGCAAAAGTTGCAATATCATTATAAAAAGTGAAACCTAAAAATAAATCAATTAGTTTCAATGAATTATGTGCAGCCCTAGTAGTTCCCAGTGCACATGATGCAGCACACATTGACTGGCATGCATGAATGCACCGTGTTCTGTCTACGCCCCTGTGCTGTGTATATGTTTTAACCCATTCTGGGCGGGAACCCCTTTTGGTGTTAGCGTTGTGCTATGCTTTAGCTATTGAAAAATAGCAGATCTACAAGCTCATAGCGCGCCACCGAGTGGCGCGCTACGAGCTTGTAGGTCTGCTATTTTTTGAAAAACCGAAGAACGACTTGACATAGAAACATAGCTTTTTCAGAGAACTGTCAGGATGTAGAAAACCTTTTTTAGAATCTGATCTCAGGTCAGAATGTTTTAATGACATTCAACCTGGCATCCCTATTTTGGGTGCATGTCACTATAGGCATGTAATTATTACGTTCCGCATGACGATGCGTGGCCGGTGTGTGTAGATGGACTATATTTCCACTGCCCGTCGCATGGCAATGCATCCATCGGGGCTATACATATAGGGCTTTAGTGGTTAACGGCTCAGGGAAAAGGCATCATGACTCGAAGTCAAACGGACGAGGACAGAAGCCACAAATCACATCCACCTCCTGCAACGGACGGACCTTGTGACTGTGGCGCTGGCAAAACATAAATGACATAATAACTGCATTAGCCCATTTTGACCTGACATCAGATTCTAAAAAAATGTCTTCTACATCCTGACAGTTTTCTGAAAAAGCTATGTTTCTATGTCAGTCGTTCTTCGACTTTTCAAAAAATAGCAGACCTACAAGCTCGTAGCGCGCCACTCGGTGGCGCGCTACGAGCTTGTAGGTCTGCTATTTTTCAATAGCTAAAGCATGACATAATGCTAACACCAAAAGGGGTTCCCGCAGAAAATGGGTTAGAGCGCTCGGATGACACGACAAGGGCAAAAGTAAATGTAATAGAGTTGGAGTCTGTATATACAGTATTGTAGGTGATATGAAGGACTTGACTTCAGGGACGACGAGCAGGGGTTGGAGGGAGAGGGGAATCGTTTGGTCCACAAAGGTGGGGTTGAGGGGGGAGGGGGGTTGAATCGTTTGGTCCACAGAGGTGGGGTTGAGGGGGGGGTGGGACGCAGAAAGCCATTCCATTCTCATGAGTCCCTCTGCCATGGCAACTGATCAATACCCTCTCCATAGGTGAGAAGAGAGGAGAAAAAAGCACTTCAGGCACTCTTTTATTTTCCCGAAGGCAGGCAGGCAGCAAATGTCACTGTTACAGTCGGCACCTTTTGTAATGCGCTGCAGTGGGTGCCATTACAACGTGCCCTATATGACATGAGAGTAACAATTTTCGCAGCGTGAACAAATGCAACCTGGAGCATACTGTTATTTCACTGACACACACGTACGTATAAGGGTACAGTAAATGGGGAGATATTCAGCATCTCTCTCTCTCCCCTTCCTTCATATACAGCATGAGATCCGACTCTCACACATAGCTGTGCCATCATTCTCAATCCCAGGGGAGAGTTTGGTGTAATATTCTTCATTGTGCAAATGCTTCTGTTCTTATACATGCGCACAATTAATGCACTATACTATATTCTCCTTGTTAATTCAACCCCAGAGACTGATAGTGGGCCAACACGCTGCTGCATGCTTCTCCTTGTTCTTGAAAGGCTTGAGGTGGATGACAAGAATCTCGACAGCACATTTAAATGCATCCCACTATCTACATGCAGCAGTTTGTTGAACTAACCCCTTGGCACAGATGCGCGCGCACACACGTACACGCACACACACACACACACACACACACACACACACACACACGCAGACAGACAGACAGGCAGGCAGGCAGACCGGCAGACCGGCAGGCAGGCAGGCAGGCAGACGGACAAGCAGGCAGGCAAGGCATGGGCTTGGAGGATTTCGTTTATATTAATGTGCTGTGGGACCGGGGTCTCGTTCCTCCCCCCCCCGTTTCTGAAGTACCTCCCATGTGGATTCCTGCACCCCGACACGGGAGAGGCATGTGTAAGTCTCTGGAGGCCTGCTGTGGCTCAGGCTCCATCAGCGTGACTGATCGTATTTATCCCCAGCCTCATTCCATGGCGTGTGTGTGTGTGTGTGTGTGTGTGTGTGTGTGTGTGTGTGTGTGTGTGTGTGTGTGTGTGTGTCTGGGGGGGGGGGGGGGGTATAGGAAGCCTTATTCCAACAGCACCTCCGTCAGTGCTCCGCGGTGCTAGATCATCTCCGCCTCACACGTGGCTTGTGTGTTGAAAATATCCAATCTAAAAGCTCACAACGCTTCGCATTTCCGACGCGATGTGAGCTTGTAGATCGGCTATTATTGTCCCCGAGCGCAACAACACCGCCGCACAACTAACAATCAGCCTTCAGCAGCTACATGGAGATCGGATGCACGCATGTATGTACGCCGCGCGCGCGTGTGTCTAAATAACGCAGCGTGTTTATGATTCCCGCGTATATACACGGGGGGGAGCTCCGGGGGTGCCGAGGATGTATGGCGCTTGGTAATGAGAAAAACAAATAGATCACAGTCTCCGGCGTGTAACTGCATATGTCCACGCTACGAGGTGTGAGCTTATCCCATCAATAACTCCCGCTGAGAAACCAACCGCACAGCGACGACGACGCCACCGCGACAAATAGATGGCGTATGAATTGCCAATGCGATGATATAAACACTGCTTTGTGTGTGTGTGTGTACACACACACACACACACACACAACTTCTTCAAAGTTCAAATTCAAGTTAATTTCCTCATTTATAACCCCTCCTCATGACTCGTCATCAATCATCATCATTGACTGTGTACGTGCTTGATTCGTGTATGTGTTTGTCTGTCTCCTGCTGTCATGCAGGCGTCGAACTTTCAAATTATTGTAAACACAACATGAACATATAGTGCTTTTATTATGCAATATGCATATCGAATTATCGCCGAGATATATTTTCGAGTTAATAAAAAAGGGAAAAAAAACATATTTATATATATTTTTTAAATATTAAAAAAAGAAAAAAGAAAAAAAACGAATGGTTCAAGCCCATTAATTAAGATTCGAGTGGCAACCCTAACGAGCGAACATTCGAACCTTGAATGTTTGGGGACAGCCTTAGTGTGTGTGTGTGTGTGTGTGTGTGTGTGTGTGTGTGTGTGTGTGTGTGTGTGTGTGTGTGTGTGTGCGTGCGTGACTGTGTGTGTCCTCCTCCTATATCAAAACTGTCTAGGGTGGTTGGACCAACGTGGGACGTCACAAATTACGAGGCGCACCGTTGCTTCGATTTGCACCAAATATACTGTTGTTCATGCGTCTGTCGCGAGAATAGGGGCCACGTTGCACTAGCTCAGCTTACTGTGCCAGGGGCCTCCTGGGGCCACACACGTTGTACATCACTGCTGCCATGCATGCAGGGGCCCCTGAGGGCCACACGTTGTACAACCCAGCTTTACTGCTGCCAGGGGGCCACATGCTGTCAAGGTGCAACGTTTGCTCCGATCTGCACCAAACTTGGCACAAACACTGTTCAGGGATCTGGCATGAGAATAGTCGCACACTCACACACTCACACACACACACACTCACACACACACACACACACACACACACACACACACACTCACACACTCACACACACACTCACACACACACACACACACACACACACACACACACACACACACAAAACTAAACTAAATTGCACACATATGAGGCGCTACAGTACTTGTTACAGCAGTGTTTAACTCTTCAAATGGCCATAACTTGGTGGCCATTGCTCTCATCAAGCGAAATACAGGACTAGATCTGAAGGCCGCGTAGCACCAGTCACAATATATAGTCACTGTCTTCATCCTTATCTGAACCTTTATATTTCTGAGTGAGAACCTGCAGTGTAAAGTATTTCTTAACACGATCAAATTCCATGTATGTGTGCCTTGTAAGTGTAATTGTACCTGGCAATAATAATAAAGGATTCTGATTCTTTTGGATTGATATGGTCATATAATAGACAGGGCGACACTAGTGCAATTGTCATAACTTGGTGACATTGGGGGGGCGAGCATAGGAATAATGTGCCACTTAATATTCTGCTAATCCCACGGCAGAGTGCCAGGTCGGAGAGTACAGGCTTTCATTGACCCATGAAGCAGGCAATTATGCCCACTCCTCGTCGCTCAACTCAAATCCCAGACATAGCATGAAAATTACAAAGAATATTGACTTGGAATACAAGCACACATCTGCGACGGAGTATGATTAACAAAGGCGCTTATTGGTATGCTTGCGATGCCTTGACGGAACGAGAGGTTCAGTAAAATGCGCGAGCAGAGACCCATCACATTTTTTCCCCCCTCGACGGCCTTTTTCTACCGGCTCCACTTGCCATGACATTTTGTTACTTTGCTTGTAATTGATTTCTACTTCAATTTATTAATGCAGCCCGTGGAGTGCCTGGAGCACAACGCCAGCTATCTGGGGCCCACCGGGAGCTTAAACCGTTCTGACCTGAGATCAGATTCTAAGAAATGTCTTCTACGTCCTGACAGTTTTCTGAAAAAGCTATGTTTCTATGTCAGTCGTTCTTCGATTTTTCAAAAATAGCAGACCTACAAGCTCGTAGCGCGCCACTCGGTGGCGCGCTATGAGCTTGTAGATCTGCTATTTTTCAATAGCTAAAGCATTTAACATAATGCCAACAGCAAAAGGGGTTCCCGCCCAAAATGGCATAATCTCCTAAAATGAGGTGAATTAATAGGAGAGTGCTCAAGTAACGTATTGATCAGCGAATCAATGTCTGTTTCTTTGCACTGTGCTCAAATGATTAGGGTAAAATGGAACGGCGTTAAGAAATAAAAACCCGTACCATGTTCAATCAATCTCCCCGGCTTCGATCTAGATTTCAATAGCTTTTTCCCTCTCTGATTGATACAGTGTGTGTATCTTTTTAACTGAGCCTTTCGGATGGGAGGAAGAAGGCAACTCATCTTATCACTGGATATACGTTTTCTCTGCGCCCCCGGGATTTATTTGAACTTGAAGACAAACACAAACCACATGATACTGCCCAAAAGGTAGATCGTGATCTACCAGTATAGATCACAAAGGCTGTGCAGGTAGATCAACATGGCATGCCCTAAAAATATATTATTTAAATGTAAAAAAAAAAAAAAAAATCTGCAACTTGTATTAAGACAGGGCCTCAAACCCACAACGCAATACTTTGTTTTCAAGTATTGTATCACAAACGTCAGTAGCATTACAATTACAAAGTTATATGCAAGAAAACCCTACCAATTCAAAATGTTCAAAGTGCATTAGTCTTATACTGTATGTAACACCATCGCCACTTTTTAAAATTATTTAACCTTTATTTAACCAGTAAAAACCACATTGAGACTGAAGTCTCTTTTACAAGTGTGAACTGGCCAGGACAATAGGCAAAATAAGTGACACAACTCTGCCAGTAACAAAAAATACACAACAAAAAAACAGGACAGACATACGGGTAATGCTCATAAATACAGTACCCACTACCGAAGAAGCTTAAAGGGAGAACAGGAAGTTGGAACGCGACCAATAAGGACTAATAAATAAAAACTAAGCAACGGAAATTGCTAGTTGACTAAGAAGCAAGCAGACAGTTGCTATACGTCAAAGCAGGAGCAATGTATGGGAAGTGTGCCCATGGCAATCCTTTTAAAGCTCACTAGGGGAATCAATCAAAACACAGACATGACAGAGAGTGAAACCATGTTTGCCGCCATCCTGGTGCCAGCGCGGTGTGCGTGGCTATTCCAAAGCCACACACACTTTTGAAAGTAGCTCTCAAGTCAAAAAAGTGTGGGCATCTCTGCTCTTACCTATTCTGGGGAGCAGCTGTGGATCTGAACTTTGGGGTGATTCTTTAGAGAAGTGGTTCCAATCCACACGTGTTGTAGTCGGAGAGTCTGCAGTCCACACGGTTAAGCTGGGAAAACAATAGGATACATACATTGGGACAGGACGTCATTTTGTCTCCTATACCTAAAAACATCTTACATCCAAAAACAAACAATATTTGAAAGTGAATCCATATCTACTTGGCTCTACTTGGCTGTTTGTTCATTGAAAAGTAACTCAGTGATTAACAATACTGTATGACTGGTTCACGTTACTTTTTGAGGGCCACTCGTTTTTAGTTCAATGTTTGTTTTTAAAATGCCATTGACAATGAAGGGAAAATGTACGTAATCTTGTCCCTAACACAAACATTAAATGCCATTAACAATAAAGATAATTTAATGTTTGTTTTGTCACCGTTTGTTTCACGTCACCATTACATCACCTAATCATAGCAACATGAGTTAGACTTTAATATATTAGCGCCCCTCACTTCACACGGGTGTGATTTTTAGTCATCATGTGATGTGATGTCCAAATAACTCCAAACTCTTCCAACCATCAGGGTTGTCAAGTGATATCAGAATGATTTCTTAGCCTATCTCATCACTGTTCGTGATACTTTAGTTTAACCCATTAACGCATCTCTGTCATTACAGGAAACTCTTAGGATTTAGATTAGAGTTTCTCAGAAATAGCAGATCTACAAGCTCACAGCGTGTTACTTTGTGCCATGCTGCGAGCTTGCACATCTGCTATTTTTTTTAAGTAAAAAATAATAAATGTAAAGAAATTATACTGTATTCAAAAATAATAATTTTAACACAAATCTTCTCTTCTGGGGGTCCTTGGCAAATAGAGGGTCTGCGCCTGCGGCCAAATACAAAAACGTTTGAGAACGACTGATTTCAGAAGGCATTTGTAGAATCGGTCTCAGGTCTTAATGGGTTGAGTAAGTTAGACACACAAGTTATTGAAAACAGGGCTTACCTTCTCTGACCTTGGTGTCAACGGTTGAACTTCTGGCTGTCACATCTGCGCTTGTGGTATTCATTTTCTGTGGTATATAAAACATTTATTTAATTATATTAACATTTCAGGTATTATAGGCCTAACGCTGTAGGCACTCTAGGTTGCCACTATCACCTTAGAGTGTGGAGACCATTACTTCTCCTTACAGCTGACCCAACTGCACCAAGGTTGTTTGAACTACTAAAAATCACACCCGTGAAGTGAGCGGCGCTCATCGTACATCATCAAGAATGGTGGTCCCTTATTGGCCAAGTGTTCCCAGAATAAATAAACATTGCGGAGGGGCATATTCACTGCATGAGGTGGCTGTATTGTACTATGTTTTTGTATGGACGTGGTGTTGGGTGCCTGCACATATGCACACATGGCATCAACGCATGGTGTTGTGTGCAGGCGCCCTACACTCTGTCTTTGTACTATGGATTGTACTATGTTTTTGTATGGACGTGGTGTTGGGTGCCTGCACATAGGCACACATGGCATCAACGCATGGTGTTGTGTGCAGGCGCCCTACACTCTGTCTTTCGTTTTCTTTTCTTTTATCCCCCTGTTCCCCTCACTGTATATATACTTTTTTTCCCTTTTCGCTTCCTATATGATGAATTCCTGTTCTGTTCTTTAACTACATAGAAGTGTCTATTTGTTTGTCTCTAAATGTTTTGATGAATTGAACAATGTGGACCCTGTTGTAAACAAGTGTAAGGCTTAATTGGGTCGTCCACTCACAGTTAACAGTCTTTGTATTGAGTTTGTGCTTGAAATGTACTGTAATTCTGCAAACTGTTAATAAAGATTTCAATCAATCAATCAATCAATGTACAAAACCAGTAGGCCTACAGTCTGTCTAGATTAGATAGAATATAGTATTGTATCGTGGTCAGGAAAGCTTGGTTGAGGGGTCACCAAAATCTGTAAATGTCATGTCTATTGTCTCCCTCTCTCGGTGGAGACGGGTAATTGCACAGCCAATACACACCTGACTTATTGAATAATATGTTATTACTGGGCATAGCAGTAGTGGCCATTTTCTGGTTCCATTGTTCCAGACCACATTCATTTTTTTCCCCATAGACATTTCCAAAAAATTGTATTAATTAAACCTAGAGTAGGGACTATAGGGAGACCAGAGCATATCCACTTGGTCGGAGCAGGGCTAACAAACACTAACATTAGTTAGTTAGTTATACTTATAATGCAGCTGTATGCATATTAGTTTGTTTGTTTTATTAAAATATAATGGCTTTAATTCTGCTCAGAGTCAGAGCATGGAAGTGTAGGCTACAGCGTAACAGCAAATTACTAAATGTTGTCAAGCAGCAACTTCTCTTGTAGGCCTACTTTGGACTGGATATAAATAGGCCTACAATAGCGCAAAATTAAAATACGGTAGTAGGCATTAGCTAATAATAGCTAGGATATTGCTTTAGTCTTTGTGACTCTTCTTATTACCTTCTTCAGTGCCCAGCTGAAGCTATAATAGCAGCCATTAATTGCACCCCACCGTCCGCAGGTGTGTTTGTTGGTTGGCAGGTTGCTACAGCGCTCCTTGCTGGCACACAGAAACAACTCACCCACAATTAATATTAAACCCATAACTTATTTCCTCATACATACAGTAATTATGTTTACCTGTTGGCCTTGAGCTGGAAGGAAGGAAGGAAGCACGCGGGAGTTGTAAGCAGCACCGTTGCCTAGAAGCCGGGGTTCTGCTCGTATGCCTCCCGCCTAGAAGGTCTACGTCGTCATGGTGGTTTTGCGTTGTCAATAACTGTTAGTTTTAGGGAATGAAGGAGGCTATTGCGAAAACGCTGTTTGTCTTATATTATAGGCCTAATTCCCAGGCATAGAGTATTAAAAGGATAGACTGAACCGGCACGAAGCCCCTCCGCTATTCATGTCAGTGGAAGTTGCTCAGTGGCGTTTTGAAGACCGTCTATTTCCGCCTTTTTGGGCGCATTTCCGCATTTGACCTCCAAAATTTGGCGGTCAAATGCGGAAGACGGAAGCGCAACCCGAGCGCTCAATGTTAAAGCCCAGCTGCACGGGGTTTCCTCGTCATGAATCCACGGGTCCGCCTGCAGTCCTTCCTCTAACCGGGGGGGGGGGGGTGCTGCCGCGCCGCTCGCATACCTAAAATGGGACCAGGGACCATCACAGTTTGAGAAATGGATGTGCAGTATTTTTCTATCAATGACACATGACCCCATGAAGCCTTGAATTCATGGCGATTAATTTGGCTTTGTCAGCCTTTAGGCTAAATTCCACTGAATGATTGATTTGTTTGTTTTTGAAAATCCCTCATTTTAATTAATCTTAATTAATTGCCTTTTTACTGTAATCACAAATGGGCTACATTGGAATTATTTACATTATTATTTACAAAAACACTTTGGTCTACATCAGTAAAGAAGAAAGGCATGGGAAGCTAAGATATCAATAATTTATTGATGAAAGTAGACCTCTGTTGCAACAGATAATTATTCAATATGGTGCAACAGGTATTTCATTTCTCTCACTCACGGTCAGACCCTGGCAGACAAAAAGGTTGCTTTAGTTTAGTCCTTTTACTCTGCATCAAAGTGAAAAGGAATGTTGAGGTAATGAGCTCTCACTGCATTTACATAGCTGTCCGACACGTTTAAAGTGGGCCTTAGTGATATGTTTTCAAGATCAAATGTCTACACACTGCTCAAGAATGGTCTCCCCGTCTCCAGCTCTTCATACAGAAAATATATTTTTTGCACGGGAAATCCAATCACGTGAGAGAATCGCTTTAGTTTTTTTCAACCCTTCCAATTTAATTTCTTTTCAGATTCTATGAAATTGGTATCTTGATTTAAGAGCTGGAGAGACCATGAGACACACAATGATTGATTACTATGGGAATAAAGAACAACTTTTATTACAGTCCCTTTAAAAATCCACAATGTAGAAGTGTTAAGTAAAGTAGAGTAATTTCTACCAATATTCTCTTTATATTGTGTGTCAAAGTAGGCTCCAGGGGAAGAAATGCAGTCCCCAGTCCTCACATGAGCGTTTTTGAAGAAGTATAAGCACGAGTCCCTCCTGTCGTAGAGGGCTGTGCACTGTCGATGGGACTGGGAACCCCTGGGAAGTCTTCCGAGATGCGCCTGGGGTAGCGGCGTCCCTCAGGGTCCTGTGTGAAGGCCTGGTCATTTTCATTGTCGTATCTCCAGTACCGAGTGCCTGCCCATACTTAGAGCAAAATGTGTAGGGGTCTCTTGGGGTCTTTTCCCCACATATTCAGGAAAACACTGACACTGACATAGGCTATTGCTCTTCATCATTATTCATTATTCATACGGCGTAGCGCGTACGTTTCTTTCTATTCTCGTACAGCCAGTACCAGCCGTCCCTCATGAAGTACGTGTTGAAGCGGATCACCACCTCCCCGTAGGCCGTCCTCTCCTTTCTGATCCAGTCGAACACCGCGTTGAACCGGCCTTTACAGCCCCCTGGTGGTGCCACAAATTGGACTAGTTTGTGCAGTCTGTGGTGGGGAAAAAAGTACTAGCGGGGTGTGTGTGTGTGTGTGTGTGTGTGTGTGTGTGCGTGTCCATCCATTCGTTCACCCCCTTGGCAATATGACTTTCAACCTGGGGAGTCTTTGTTTGTTTGTTTGTAGTCGTGTTTATCTGCTCACAAGCTGCTCGAAACTAATTGCCACACGTGGGATTAATAAAGTTGTTTGAAGTTTATCTGCAGGTTAATGTTTACACTCTCGGAATTCAATTAGCACTTGTGATGTTCATGTGTAGATGAACATTAAAATTAAAGTATATGCACACTGTATATAGAGACGTTTGATTGACTCTGATCATCAAGGACCCGTAATTTAAACATTTCATGTAAAAAAAGTATGTTATTGGCCGCCAACCCCCATATAGTATTCCATATAATATGGAAATATGTTGTTCCAGGGATCCCCCCCCCCAGAAGCAAATATTTTAGTTAAACGTTTGCTGTGAAAGAATATTTATTCAATGATTTGCACACGTTTTCACGATTTTTCTAAAATAGCAGATCTACAAGCTCGTAGTGCTGCACTCGGTGCTGCGTTATGAGCTTGTAGATCTGCTATGTTTCAACAGCTAAAGTTTAAAATAATGGTTAAAGTGGTTAAAAGCTAAGGTGACAAAAATAGACCTCAGGTCTAAATGGGTAAAGTACACTAGTATTAGGTCACAGACCCGTTTGGTGTCAGAGAGAAATATATATCAATCTACACTGTTAATTGAACTCTGACAGTGTACAAATGAAAACAAATAGGTCCAATTTGGTTCCATTTGTACACCGTCAAGAGTAACAGACCTGCGAGGATCCATTTGGTTGGTTGATGATGTTGTGCAACATGGTGAAACGTCCCGTATACCATAGAGGTGCTGTGTGGACTTCCGGTCCATCTCAAAGCCGGGCCTCCTGGAAAACCATTTAAAAAGGGGAAAAAAACGAATTTCGTGCCATCGAACAAAGCTTTGAATATTCAAATGTTTTGGGTCAGCCCATAGCTTCATGCAAGTATAAATCAGGATTTAGTGTTTCACTGTGTTTCTCATTATTATTATTATTCTTTGAACTGCACTCACTTCGAGTAGGCTGATCGCACTGCCGGTGTTGGGCGCGATGAAATGCTCGTCATCGTCAAAGTGTACGTCTCCCAGGAACCACGCGTGGGAAAACTCTCGACCAGTGCTGGTTGCATCCCAGGTGTCTCCCTGTGTGTGTGTGTGTGTGTTAGTTATAAACCATGAAGAGCAACGAGTTGGATCTTGGTTCAGGTATAAATAACATCTACATGCATCACTGTGTCATGCATGCTACACAGGGGTTTAATAATGACGCACGCACGCACTGGTTGGAATAATGTGTTTGTTCCTTCCACGTGCTACGTCCCACCGGGGATACGCTCCCCTGTCAGGTGAAAAGAAGCAGCTTGGACTCCTCATGCATAGAAGGAAGCATGAGGTCATTCCGTTGCACTCCTCAGGTTGGCAGAGGGAGTGTAGCACCCAGGATTACATTAGATAATTGACTACTGGGTGTAAAAAAATGTTAAAATTAAAAAAAGGACACTCACACGCACGATACCATTATGCACAGTGCAATTCTTGCGGCAAGTGTGAGTAATATTGCATATATATTGTGTTTCAGAATCCCATTTATCCATAAATATGTGAAGAAAAAAAAAAACATTTTGTGTACATTTTACAGAAAACGTTAAATGGGATAACACAGGCAGGATTTTGCAGTGTAATAACTAACATGTCAGACATACACACGGTACGGTAAGGGCAGCGGTGGCCTAACGGTTTGCGGAGCGATCTTGATATCGGAAGGTCGCTAGTTCGTATCCCCGGACCAGCACGTTAAAATTACCACCGCTGAGGTGCCCTTGAGCAAGGCATTGAACCCCTACCATGACATGTTCTATGAGCAGGGCCTGGCTGTAAACAAGTTCTTGAGCTTAGTCCAGTTACCCTGGGTAAACATAGTAACTTTGCTTTGCTTTACGGTACCTGTGCCAAATCCCAGTCTGATGGCCACCTCCTCCATCGGGGAGCACGTGTCTGTCCTCCACAAACTCCAGCGGCGACACTTCACTCCACATCCGGAAGGCCACCCTGAAGATGTACCTCTGGTCGTTGATGGTCAGGTGACTGCTGTAGAGCCTTCACCCATCAGCCTCCACCTCAGCAGCGTCTTGGAGAAGGCCATGTAGCCCTCGTGCGTTCCTCCCAGGTCTCTCCTCTGCCTTGTTCTGGAGACCAGCGTGGCATGGTGGCGTTTCTTCCGTTCCACCGAGGAGGGCTAACATAGTAACATTTAAGGATTTTGCTCCAGGGGCCATCCAGCAGCAAATATTTGAGTTCAAATGTTTGCTTTAAAAATGTATCAAAGATCTAAAAGTAACAGCATCTACAAGCTCATAGTGTGGCACAAAGTGCTAATGGATTAAGCACCAATCAAACACTCTTATCAACTCACTGGTTGAAAATAATGTATTTAATACAGTTTTTAAACCAAATTCAACTAATAAATGGTAATACACATACTGTACATCACATGAAACTTTCAGATTTTGAACACCTTCAAAAGACACAATCCAAACAGCTTCAAAACATGAAACGCAATAAATTAAGGGATCCAATAAATTACATAGTAATACGTTGTGTACGTACTATAACGCACACAAATGTGCGCACACACACACGCTTTGCAGAGTGACAATAAACAACCACATGTATAATACATAGGACGGACTTAAATGTTCTTAGATTGTGGACTGGGGTTATTGTAAAACGTAAATGTTGTAGATTGTCGCAGGTTACATTTTAAGAACCTTAGATGAAATGTTCTAGATTGTGTGTTATTGTAGAACCTTAATTTAAATGTTGTAGACTGTGGGTTATTGTAGAAGCCTGGCTATGCCTCCAGCCAGTAGGTCATTGTAGAACCTTGGCTATGCCTGCAGCCAGTAGGTCATTGCAGAACCTTGGCTATGCCTGCAGCCAGTAGGTTATTGCAGAACCTTGGCTATGCCTGCAGCCAGTAGGTTATTGCAGAACCTTGACTATGCCTGCAGCCAGTAGGTTATTGTAGAACCTTGGCTATGCCTGCAGCCAGTAGGTTATTGCAGAACCATGGCTATGCCTGCAGCCAGTAGGTTATTGCAGAACCTTGGCTATGCCTGCAGCCAGGTGCTCAGCAGTTGGCTTCTCTGCAGAACAGCAAACACTCAGGCCTTCTGATGCCATGGCTCGTGCTGTGGTCGGTCCTATGGCTGAAAACTGGAAACCAAACACACACACACACACACACACACACACACACACACACACACACACACAAAAAGACAATTACTACATGAATGAACCCTAGTATCCCTCTTAAAAAAATAGGCAAATAGGCTTGTAGACAGGCTATTTCCAGCATCGCAATCTGGCTTCCTGCGAGACACAGGATTGATTTCAAAGTCTTGCTTTTTGTTTTTAAATGTTTAAATGGTTTGGCACCCATTTATCTCTCCAAATTGCTGAAACCTTATGTTCCCACAAGGACCCTCAGGTCCTCTGACCAGCTTCTCCTGGTGGTGCCTAAATCAAGGCTGAAGCTCAGAGGGAACCAGGCTTTTGCAGTGGCAGCTCCCAAGCTGTGGAATGAGCTGCCTCTGCACATAAGACAAGCCCCCACCCTTCAGGTGTTTAAATCATCTTTATTCTTTGGCATTTCCAAGCATAGTATGAGCTGTTTCTGATGTTGAAAGTGACACTGTGTACTGTATGTTGTTTGTTTTTAAATTAAGTTGTGATTTTTATTATTTTATTGTAAAGCACTTTGGTACAACTTTGTTGTTATTTAAATGTGCTATATAAATAAAGATGGTATGGTATGGTATGGTATAGGGAAAAAAGGAGGGAACAGAGTATAGACCTCTGGGCAGCCTGCAATGAAGGATAGGCTACATAATGAAGCGGTTAAAGTCGTCATAATAAGAGCACTGAAAACCAGGTCAGTGAAATGACGATGAGTTTTCCATTCAGAAGAAGTACCTTAACTTGATTGAGCTGGTCACCTGACAGCCTCCGCACAATCTCTAGGCAAAACTTGACTCCTGACGGGCTGAAGAAAGCTACACAAGCCGGGGTGCCCTGTGAATACACGAGACAGTATCAATAAGGGAACAGTAATAATCTAGAAATAGCAAATAATAGAGCATTTATGGCCTTGGTTTTATGGCGTTTTATGGCAAGAGGTTAGTAGTCTATCAGGGTCTGTTTATCTCTGTGTGTGTGCTGTATGGACCTAATCTCACAAACCGCTGGACCAATCAGTACCACCAAAATGTGTATGCATATGCTGCCAGCAGGCCACAGAAGAACCTTTTCACATTATGTTTATATACAGAATATAGAACTTTCATTTTCGAATGGAAGTCAATGTAGCCTTGTTTGGCCCAAAACCTTGCCCAAATTTGGAGCCATACATAGATCACTGATGTTGGTGAGGCTAGTTCTATTCTGTGTAACACCTGGGAATGTAAAGCTTGCATGTGATTGTGCCTTTGCAAACTTTTTGCATCAATAGAGGGTATGTGCAATGTGCATGCATAAAGTGAGTCGCAGAACAAGTGGCAAATCGAGTGGCAAAGTGGGTTTAACGTCATTTAATGCAATCAGATACTGTAGGACTTTTCGGTTTGGATGTACGTATGGGCTGTAAAGGCCAGAAAATAGGGTTTTTTTGCCACCCAGTAGGCGTTCCTGCATAACTTCCGGGTATAATGATGATGATGATGTCACATGCATACCTTCCATAGTAACAATCTAGTCATGCGACATAAATTACCTGTTCTGTGAAATAGTTCTTGAGGTTCTTCTCCAGATCTGGATGCTCAGTGGTTTGATAGACAGTCAGGGTCTCCAGGGGCACTCCTGAAACAAAGAAACCAATCCCACAGGGAGCATAATTACCATCGTCTCATAATTGGTACGAGACCAGTGGGGATTTTAGTCACCTTGAGTTATAATTTTGGAGGAGAAGGAAATGCTTTACCATGTCCCCTCAAAGCCGTGGGCAGGACTTCTCTTTTGATCGAACCACAGGGGAAGAAAAGTGGTAAGATATTTGTCTCCTCTCCTGAAGATGAGAATTTAGTTAGGGCACATCATCATCGGGTCAATAACACACTTCTCATCTATTATCACAACTATATTTGATGGTGGGAAGAAAGAAATAAAAAGGTTGAGCCGTACGTTCAAGGATAAGACGCGAAAGAACATCTGCTGTCCCAGTATCCTCTCCCAGAGGATTCAGACCTAGATTCTGCACTGTGGAAGAGACAGTAACACACAACCAGTCATGTACAGCAGTGGTTACCAAACCTTTTCGTGTCAAGGACCCCCAAATCAACATTTATTAGGCCACGGACCCCCCATTTGAAAACATATGCCAGTGACCTCGATAAGGGAGGATTTTTACGGCTCCAACAGTGATTCCGAAACATATTAATTTCATGGACCCCCGTTCCCCAGTTTCACACGCATTATGCTATGGAATCCCGATTTAATGGCATTTCTATCTCTGGTACCCCAATTTAACTGTTAATTTAACTCAGAGAGTGTACAAATGGACCCAAGTTACAGACACAATGGTCCATTTGTAACTATACTGTAACTATATGTAACTCTAATTGAGCTAGGTACCCCCTGGAACTCCCTCAAGTACCCCCAGACCCCACTTTGGGAACCCATGATGTACAGTACAGTATCACATGTTCGTACTGACACCATGAAAAACAATAATTTCTAAAATGATGATACGGAACCATTTCATTTTTACGATGAATGTTAAACAATTTTTATGGCATGGCTCTGTAGGAGGCCAGCCGTCTAGAAGAGGGTGAGAGAGTGTGTGTGTGTGTGTGTGTGTGTGTGTGTGTGTGTGTGTGTGTGTGTGTGTCTATTTGTGTTCAGAATCAGTGCTAATCTCACAAACCGCTGGATGGAACAGGGCCACACTGCCAGTAGGCATCTAGAACTCTAAAATTAGTCATTGTCAGATTGGGCTGAGACTTTGCCCACATGACGTCTGGGATCCAAATGGAATCCATGCTGTTATTAGACCCACTTAACCCTTCGCAAGCCAGCCTGCATCTAGTATCACAAGAAACGCCCTGTTCTGGGAGCCACAAGGCAGAAGGAAAATGGGCAGACCAAGAAACACCTGGCGGCGTGACCTAGATGTAGATGTGAAGAGATCTGGCCATACATGGGGACAGCTGGAGAAAATGGCCGAGGACCAGGATGCCTGGAGAGCTCTTGTTCATGGCCTATGCCCAAGGTTGGGCGATAGGCGTAAGTAAGTAAGTAAGTATTATGAACCCTAGCCTCACTATTTCGTTCACACATGTGTGAGCTTGCAGTTTGCCTATTTTTGGCAAATATAATTGGTTTGAGTGTGAAAAAAGAGCCTAGTATAGAGCCCTAGGGGACTCCGGTCAACTAAGTAAATATAGTTTAAATAACAAATGGATAGGAGGCCTAGTGGTCTCGTTGCTTGGATGAACAGGGGGTGAAGTACACAAACACCTTGGATCTGTATCACAGCAAACTGTGAACTTGTGTTCAGCCTAGATCCTGTTGACTGAGTGCAGTCAGCTTTTTGTGATCTCCAGGTGTTTGCCACAAAGAACACGGCATCATTCATAATGCACACATTTGAGAATTAAAATAAAAACGTAGTAAAAAAAGGAAATGTTGCCTCCGTTGCTCTCACCTAACGCTGCAGTTGCCCTCCCGACCACGTAGATGGACTTGGAATTCCATTTTTCTTTCACAGAGTTGTTCCACTCTGAAAAGGTATTGGACATATTGTGTTTAGGTTAAATAATTTGAGTGTGTTGTTCATCATTGTTTCAACTATCTGTCAACTAAAGGTGATAAATACTAAGCTAAAAACAACCCACAGTGTTTTTCTACATAGTCCAGAGGTCAAGGCCACCACCCCACCGACATCTGATATTCAGCTACTTTCACACCCCGAGCTTCAAGCATTTTGGCTTCTTCTCCTGGACATGTTTTTAGATGGTGAATTTACTCTGTTGCCATCAGGGCGTCGTTGTGTTTTACGCGCTTGTAAAACTAAGCGCCATGTAAAATTGTCCATTCCCTGGGCACTATAACTTTTATATGCTCCGTGGGCTTATATTTCATCTTTTTTTATTTAAAGACTATATATATATATATATATATATATATCGTATTTTTACCTTGTTACCTAAGAATGTTTAATAACTTTTTCCCACACATTTGTTTGTTCGTATGTTATTGTACTTCTCTGTTAATGCTTGAAATCAACCGTCCCTAGAGGGATTACTAAAGCAGTTTGAAGTTGAACCCGTCTTGACTAGACAGACATGAATAGAATCATTGTACACTAACCCTGGGGTTCCCAACATTTTCCATGCCAACGCTACCCAAAACCCCTCTATTGTGAAACGGCTTTAAACATTATTCCTTTGCATAAATAAAATAACCCGTACACCATCTTCACTTGCACAATAAAATAAGGACATCATTTTATCAAAATGTTTAGTTTCAGACATCCCTGAAGAAGGTCTATGACCGAAATATCTCATTAAAAATTGTCCTTATTGTGCAAGTTTGATTGAATACTTAATTAACAGTTTGCAAATAGTACAGCGAGTGGTACGATTTTACATGCTAAAAGGATAGGCTTCCATTGTAGTCCTGTGTATTCAATTCCTCAAGACATTTAAAGAATAAAGACATACAATAATATGTAGTAATATACAAGACAATAAACGTATATATGTACAGTAAATAGATGGGGGGGGGGGGGGAGGAGCTCATTTCTGGTATTAAGCTTAGATTACTTTTCTAGAGTCAAATTGCAAACAGGAGGGTAAGGAGTCACACTGATGTTTGCGACAGTGCGAGTTATTTCCTTTTTATTCTATACGTCTAATCCCTGCCTACACACCCGTCCCTGAGCTGCTCACATAAAACCTTGCTTTTGCATCCTTCGCATAAATAAATACAAACAATTGCCAAAATAGATCTACTATTTTAGCTATTTTCAAATGTAAAAAAAAACCCAACATGGCAAAATTAGGGACACAGGTTGAAAGTGGATAAACTGGCACAATAATCTTATGAAATGAATGGTTTTTTTCCTCCTACTCCAATAGGCCATCTGGCACCACCAGGTGGCCACGGAGCCACTTTGAAAGTACTGTGTGTATACTAACCTTCTCTTCTGTCCTCTGTCTGTAGACACATGTTGACTGCCTCCACTGCTCTGGGACTGGTAAAAACCAGCCCTCCATGTTTGTCTGGTTGAAAGAGCTGCAGGGGAGAAACATACTTGTCATAACAACTGCAGTGACACAAGAAGGACACACACTTAATGTACTACTTTTAGAGAAAATGATTTACCTTATCTGACAAGGTGTTTAATGAGACAAACTTGAAAGACAGGACAGGAATTAAGGTTGCTTTGTGCCCACGAGATGCCAACTCCTGTGGAGTGAAAATGATACATGCATGTCAAACTGCTGTTCAATAACTAAACATAAGCTAGGGTAAGAGATTAAATAGCTACATAATCCTTTTTTAATAATATTTTTATTGATTTGTAGATTTTTATGACAAAGACAAAACTAAATAAACACAGACGACTCAGCTCAGATATGTTGGACACAGATTTACACATACCTACATCGGGCCATAAAATAAGAAAAAAATAAAAGTACATCATATTGTTTGGTGCTTGACAGTCTAGATGGGTGACTATCTAGACTGACTAACTACCCGAGATAATTAAATACAAATAAAAATAGGACAGTAATAGTATTAATAATACCCACAGCATAGAATAGCTACATACTCTGATAGTACTCATTGCTATAGTTAGTATATAGAGTGTTTGTTCAGCAATAGAAAATGCATTTTCAGGTCGGGGTACCAATTTTAGTTTGGGATACCAATTTGATCCAATAAAAGGATAGAGGACACAGACAGGATACAGATTAAACACGTGAAATTGAAAGTGATGGCATGCCATGGTACAAAGTAATTAGCAGACAAGATTGGAACACTATAGAAATGAAGCAGATAATGGAAATTAAATAAATGGCATTTATTTGCCGTTTATAGAAGAGCTGGAGAGTCAGGGGGGCCCCTGTTAGCAAATTAATGATTACTATCAGGCAAATAGTGCTTTAACGTTTAGTTTTACCGGTAACCAAAACATCTCACTTACCCTACCTTTAATACAGTGCCCTCCTCAATGTTTGGTACAAAGACATCTTATATTTTTGCTCTGTCATGAATCGAACAATGCATCTGCACCTAACCAATTTAAACTTTTGTGTCTTTAAAAAAAATGCAATGCTGAAAACTGCACATTTTAAAACTCACACCACATCATGCTGTCACGTGTTGTGAGCTTATAGATCTGCGAGATTTTTGACACGACACAATCATACAATGTCAAGTATTAAAGGGATTATGTCAGCCTTTACCTTGATGTAAGGGTCGGGGCCTGAGCTTCCCTCTCGTGGTTCTTTCAGAAGCAGGACGTGCATGTTGATGGAGGGCTGCGGATCCCTGCAGAAATGGAATAGAATGAAGCGAATGGTTCAAATGGACGTCAAGAGAAGGAGGAGGTGGGTGTGTAAAGCAAGAAAACTACACACCCAACTGTCATGTGCAACGAACTGATAACAATGTGGCTGCCCTCGCTGTGTGATAAACAATTATTCTGTGTGAGTTAATACAACTTTATCATCATATCATATTCATAAAAAAATTACTTTATTTCCATAGCACATTTCATGCAAAACATGAAGCTCAAATTGCTTCAAGCGATTAAAAAAACCAGGAAGCAAACAAGAAAAAACGGAGTGCTTTGTAGTCAAATGAAAACAAGACAAATGACAAATGAAAACAGATTATTATAGTCAAAAATCGATCAATAAAATGTGATATGACAAATAATGTCTGTATAGGCCACATGAGCACTTTAAAAAGCCTATATAAAACGCCCAAGGTTGTTATAATAAGCAGACATGGCAACACTGGAGGCTAAAAGTAAAACTCTACATAATAATCTAGCAAGCTCATGAAGGAACACTGAAGTATAACTGGGTTGGTTGGAGCTGCAGCTGACACATTATGAATACATAACAAAGCATGCTGAGCATTCCTAAGGATACATGTACTGACCAGTCTTGTTTACATTATAAAGGGGAGAGTGCTGATAACAGCAATAAGTGATCTCCACATCTCCCACGGGGGACTCTCGTAGATTGGAAATGTCAAAATCTATCAAATACATCTACCGAGGGTCCGAGAGTCTAAATCTTAGGCTATGCTGTCGCCACGGGACAGACTTCAATGGAAACAACTTAATAGGCTTGTGTTACTGGCTTGTGTACTGACTGTACTATTTGCACACAAAAAACAACACAGCACACTAATCGTTCTATTTAGGCTAAAAGTGACATGCATTGATCAAACAATCCCCCAAAAAATAAACATTACAAAGAAAAGACGAATCTTGCATGTAAACACTGTACTGTACCTCCACTTCCTACAGTCGATCCATTACTGCAGTCACTACGGGGGAGATCTTGTTGAGACTTAATTGTTTTATAACATTCTGGACACAGTTCAAATTATACGAATGAAATGTAAAATAGTAGCTAATAACAAGAATTCATAATTAAATGCCACACAGACGTTAAGGTTTCTGGCCAATCATAAAATGTATACAACCTAAAATTGCCTTTTATCCCAAATGGTTTATTCCATGATTTGATCGACGTGAGACTGTGTGTGAAACTAAGCGATCATTTTGGCTCCGATCCGACGCTTACCAACAGCGCCGTGGTGATCGTCTGGAGCCACAATGGCGGCCACAGCGTTCCAGTTTCTCAGCAAGTTTACCATTATAAGTCCAGCTGCCCCGCCCCCTATCGTTGTCCCCCATGCCAGCGTGGTAAAGTCGACTAGTAGAGATACAGCAGCATGGCCTCCTCAGCTAAAAGACGAGCCGTAGGTATGGCAGTAAACCAACAGGACGACAGCGACAACTCGGACGACGAGGGCCTGGATGACGATGACTCCGGGGACAGCGAGGCGTCAGAAGAGATCAATGAGGTAAAGAATAAATAAAACATACATACTGTGTCTGCATGCATGGCCTATTAGCTAAGCTAGCTAGGACGGTAGCTATAAGCTAACCCAGCTGTCAACTTGGAAGCTGCTATAGTTGTTTTGCTATTTATCAGCAGGTTTATAGCAATGTATATCATAATAATGTAATAATACACTTTTATATAGCACCTTTCATGACATGAAATGTAGCTCAAAGTGCTTTACAGAGCAATACAAAATCAAAGCAAAAACATTAAAAATAATGGCAAAAAAGGCAGCGAATCAAGCAAAAGTGCTGCAAAACAGTGAGAACATGATCACGGAACAGATTTTAAAAGGCAACTAAAAGCATGACGATTGAAGAAATGGGTCTTGAGATGTGCTTTAAAGCTGTCTACAGAGGCTGCCTGTATATAGCATGTTATGTTATGGAATGTTATGTTTATATAGCATGGGATCTATATTAAGTGTTCACCTGTCTTGTTGTTGTCATCCATTAGGAGATTGTCGTGGACTTTGAAGCCCATAACATTGCACACACCGACTTCAACGGAATTAAGAAACTCCTGCAACAGGTATGTATATATCCCATTCTGACCTGAAATCAGATTCATACGAGGTTTCCACGGGACACACACTGGTCTGATGAACCCATTCTGACCTGAGATCAGATTCTAAAAAATGTCAGTCGTTCTTCGATTTTTCAAAAATAGCAGACCTACAAGCTCGTATCGCGCCACTCGGTGGCGCGATATGAGCTTGTAGATCTGCTATTTTTCAATAGGTAAAGCATAACATGATGCCAACACCAAAATGGGTGCCCGGTCAGAATGGGATATGTATGGATGGCCAAGTGATGCCAGTCCTACCTTCACATGAATTCCATTCGTGGTTCTTCTGCGTATGATTAATGTTCTCTATTGAAACCTCACCGTGACCTCTTCTCTTGCTTCGTTTCAACACAGCTCTTCTTGAAAGCCCATGTAAACATATCAGAAATGACTGACGTCATTATCCAGCAGAACCACATCGGAAGTGTTATCAGGGTAACGGACTTTTGTATTCTAATAATCAATCAGTGGTCAGAAAAAGTACTCCAATGTTTTACTTATAGTGAAAGTATCAATACTGCAATGTATTTACAAGTAAAAGTCTGTTAATCAGTATCAAGGGTAAAAGTACAAAAGTATTGGCATCAAAATATACTTAAGTATTTATTATGCTAAATGGCACATTTCACAAGTTATGTATAAAATGTATTGAATGTTGAAAATAGCAGATCTACAGAAGCCCTATTACATGCCCTGTGTCTGTCATGTAATATATGGTATTACTATATGTCTCGTTCTAGCAAGCAGAGGTACCAGAAGACAGCGATGAGGACGAGGTCGATCCAGAGGAGGTGTTTGGCTTCATCAGCATGCTGAACCTCACAGAGAGAAAGGTAATAATAGCACTTTACACTCGTTCTCGAAGAATCAACAATATTCCCTAGGTTCCCTGTTATGTTGCCTTGGGAGAACCCTGGAGATGAAAAGGACCGTATAAAAGGTAGTTGCTTTCTATCAACCAAACACTTTGTATGAAATCTAGAAATGCCCAGCTAACTTGTACTTGTGTGTGTTTTTCTGCCTGGCAGGATGTCCAGTGTGTGGAGGAGGTGAAGGAGATGCTCTTGGATCAGTGTGACAAGAGCTGTCCCCACAGTGTGACGGAGCAGCTGGAGCAGATCCTCAACGACACCAGCAAGCCCGTCGGTCTGCTGCTGAGCGAGCGCTTCATCAATGTGCCGCCACAGATCGCTCTCCCCATGCACAAACAGCTCCAGTGAGTCCCCCGTCTGTCCTCGTTATGTCCCCTGTCCCTGAGTCCCCTGTCTGTCCTCGTCATGCCCACCTGCACCGTTTGTCTCTCCTCAGACTGATTTCTCCTCAGACAAATCAAATGTATTTATATAGCACATTTAAAAACAACTCTCATTTGTACCAAAGTGCTTCACAAATACAATACAATTCAGTGCAGAAGACGTCGATAATAAAACAGGCATATAGGACAGAATAAAAGGAAAGGTGCAAGATCATGTCAGTGATGCAAAGGCTTGTGAATATAAAAATGTTTTAAGTTGTGATTAAAAAAAAAAAACTCAACGGAGGGTGCAGACCTAACATCGAGGGGAATGCTGTTCCAGAGTGGGGGCTGTGACGGCAAAGGCGAGGGCCACACATGCGTGATCGACATGGCAGGGGATGTCGGCCAACACGTGCCCGAGCCGCCAAGAGTTCAACCAAGCTGAACTTCACGCAACAATATGCAACATGATTTGTCTACGGAACTGTTTTTAGTCACACATGTGGGGGCCGTACCCTTATCCTCGGTGTCGTATGACGTGTCATGGTCAGGAGCATTTTAATGATGAAATAAATGTGAAAAATGAATGTCAATTGTTTTCCAGAGAGGAACTTGCAGAAGCTCAGAGGACAAACAAGCCGAGTGGGAAGTGTCACTACTGCCTGCTGATCAGTAAGACGTGCAAAGCGCCGACCAAGAGCATCCCGGCCAGAGGAGGCGCTCCTAAGGAAGAAGAGATGGAGTTCCTCAATGCAGAGGATGAGTTCTTCTATGAGGTATAGTAGTCCTTTTATACAGAACCCGTCCGAAACAATTTAGGCATTTTAGAAGACGCTCTCGTCAAGAGCGACTTGACGGATGTAAGATCGGGATAAGCATAGAACTCTATTCAACCAATAACATTAAGTAGAGTGCAGAGACGACAGTGTAGTGCCTTGAAGAACCTATGGTAAACAATTAACCTGGTATGTACAAAAAAAGTGAACTCCTTTAAGACCCATTTACATCATAACGCTGTCGCACAAAAAATAATAATTGCTGATTTCCAAGTCATCGGATGCCCAAAACAGGTTTAAAAAGAGTCGTTTTAAATGCACCCGTTAGTCCAGTCCATGGACAGTCAATCATTATTGCTTTCTGTCCTCCTTTTAGCAAGCCACAGTGAAATTCAACTACTCTGTGGAGGACGAGACAGACTCCTGTCTGAGTGGCAGGTGGTCCTTTGATGACATCCCCATGAAGCCCTACCGAACAGTGATGCTGATCCCGGCAGACAGAATGCCTGCCATCATGGACAAGCTGAAACAATACCTCAGTATGTGAAGCCATGAACAATAAACACTGAAGACCTATTATGTACAGATTGTGACACATTCTCATCAGCCCCCAGTGGACTCTTTTTGGAAACGGTCCCGTGCTAAATATTGGGGACAAAATACCCAAAGGGAAAATGCTTTGGGGAATAATCAGCCACAGTAATATTATTACTGTGTTGAGGCATAAGCCTGACTCTTTAAAACATGAATATGCCATGTGGAATTGATTTCTAGTGAGTTTGCTTTCACTATTAAAAAAAATCTCAATTTATGTAAACAGTCATCTGAGACGGTTCATACCGCAAAACAATTTATTTACAATTCATGTATCATTGAATAAGAAATTGTCAAACATTTAACATTTCATTATTTTATACCAGAAAGTTATCAAACAAGATTAAAAAAGGTTTCATTGTGTGTAATGTTGTGGAAATTCAATTAAGTATTGGCTCCAGTCTTGCAGAGCAGCATAAGTGTTGGGGTCAGTAGTCATTTTAGCCTATCCCATTATTACCTGAGAAGTTGCACCAGCTCTGAACAGACATGCCAACTATCCTCAGCACCTGACCTCTAGTTGAGGATGGCAAGGCACCAACAAGCAATCTACAAGCACATTCGCAACACTGCTTGTAGAAGCTATTTTCAGGACACCCATCGCGTGACATAGTGGCCCTGTGACATAAAATGGGCATACACAACTTGACACAGATGGCCCTAACCTCAAACAATGGTTAACTGGATCTTCCTGTGTGACAACAGTAACTCTCAGAGGACAGCATGTAGTTAGCATAGATTAAGAAACCCAGTAGATGAACACTGGCAGAAAATGGGGCACAGTGCCGTGGGGACAAAATAAGAACAAAGCTGCAGAGGGATAGGCTTGATAGTCTTACTTTACAGAATAGACTGGTCACACCCTCTGAATATGCTATTCTTTACCTGTAAATGACAAGCCCCTGTCCTGCAACTAGCCTGTGCACACAGTATGTTATAAAAAAAAAAGTATAGGGAATTGTGTAAATCCACACTTTTTTTCTACAAGTACACTACAGACTGGTAACAAATGTAAAATGTTTAGTTAATAGGTTGTGGCACCATGAGTCAGGGCAGCTTCAGTGAAGTTATCTTATAAGGGTTTCTTACCTCACTGGCACAACTGTCATCTTTCCCGGGAAAGAACTAGTATATTATGCATATTTTCTGTTGTGGTGTTGACTTAGGTTTCTGGAACTCTACTGGAGTGGTGGTGGGACACCATTCTAACGAATCAGTCCCTCGTTTGGTGTTCAACTGGGTTGGGATCTGGTAACTGTAAAGGCCATACAATACATAACATGATTCACATCACTGTCTGACTCATCAAATCATACAGTGAACCCTCGTGCCCTGTGGATGGTGGCACTGTCGTGCTGGAATAGATCGGTGATTCATCATGTGATGAAGGTGGTCACTCACTAACTTAGTATTCATTTGCAGTGACCTCTCCCTCAAACCTTAGATGGAGGCATTGTCCCTTTATAGTCTATGAGGACGAGTTGACCTAAACCATGTCAGACAAATAACCCACAGCATAAAGCTGTACAGTATATGCCCAGACTCAACATGATAGGATGTTAATGTCCGAATTGTGCCGTCCGAATTGTGCCATGCAAATATGTACTGCAGTACTGTAATGGGAGCAATCTGCATTTCATAGGTTTTCCTTTAATTATTCGCCCATGTGTTTACCTGTACAAAGTCCTTAATTCTGTGTAAATGAACTTTCAATGTTCCAGACGCATTATCAAAATGCTAAACATGAATATAAAAGCAAATCCTTTTGGCAACAGATGGAAGTGTATGTAGTGTACGTGTTCAGATTGACACGGGGCGCCTTCACTGGATCACACATCTGTCATAGGTTTGCTCAGCAGCGGTGCAGTCCTTATCACTGTCCTCCTGGGTGGCCGAGGAGGCCGTTTGTTCCTCACAGCTTCCAGTGCTGTCTCTGTCCAACACGTGTTGCAGTAACTCTTTGCTCTCACTAGAGGGCATGTTGTAGTAGAAGTACTGGGGTGCCATCTGAATGAACCTTGAACGACAACACACATGATCATGTACTGTATAGAAGAACTCACGTTTTAGTTAAAGTAAAAGTATCAATACTGCAATGTAGAAATAAAGTAAAGTAAAAAGTAAAATGCCAGTCAAAATGTACTTGAGTAAAAGTACAAAAGTATTGGCATCAAAATGTATTTTAAGTACCGCAAGTCAAAGTACTCATTGTGCTGAATGTCCCATTCCACAAGTTTGAAATGTATAAAAATAGCAGATCTACAAGCTTGCAGAGCGTCACATGGCCAAAATATATAAAGGGCTGAATTGATTAAAATCTACAAAGTAACTAAAGTTTTTAAATAATTATAAGAGTAAATGGTGCATTTATATAGCGCAGGGGTGCCCACATTCTTTTACTTGTGAGCTACTTTCAAAATGACCTCTCAACAAGATCTACCCACCAAAAATAAGTATTATCCCTTGCTGAAAATGTACTAATTGGAATTGGTAGGGGGTTTTATATGCAACGTATTTTATATGTAACGTCATAATGCAACTGACGTCTATGCTCAACACTCTTGAAAACAAAAGTATTGCATTGTGGGTGTGAGCTGACAGGCCCCTTTTGATGTCAATCAATCAAGTCACCTTAATTCCAAGGGGTAGATGCCAAAAATACTTTTACATTCTTTTTAAATTATATATATCTTTAGGGGCATGTCATCTACCTGCACAGCCTTTGTGATCTACTGGTACAGTAGATCACAATCTACCTTTTGGGCAGCCCTAATATAGCGCCTTTATCCAAGGCGCTTTACAATAGATTGTGCATTACGGTCCGGCATTATGGTCCGGGAATCAAACCAGGGACTCGCTGTCAGGCATATGATACACGCCCTAGCCACTCAGCTATCGGTTCACCCCCCCCCCCCCCCCACCCAATAATGTTTAGACCAAAATCCAATAGGCTAAAAAGAAAAGAAAAAAATAATGAACCACATGAATTCGAACGTCCTTAATATTGAAAATAACCTATCGTTACAACCTCTCAAAGCAAAACGTGAGCTTGTAGATCCACTATTTTCGCCAAAGATATTCCGTGTAAATGGAGAAAAGTAGGGAGCCTATCAGCCTAATATAGACCCCTGGGGGACACCGGTCAGCTAAGTGTATACAGTGTTGAAGTGGTTAGGTGTGATCAAATAAATAACCCAATAAGAACAACATAGCTACAGTCACAGTCTATACGGTTTACTTACGTTTCGGGGGATATTTCGGTGACGGTTCTTATGCAGTTGTTCTCCGACAGGGTATATTCATGGAATACGACCCACTCGGGCAGCGCCAGCTTGTGTGCTCGGTTGCCATAGCAGGAGAACGGGTGAACCTGCGCCATGTGCTTGTGCGTCAGCATGAAGTAATTCCCCGACCCGTCCACGTCTCGAGCAATCTACCAAAGAGGCAAATACTGTGGTTAAGTGTGAGAGAAACGTATCTCCATTATTATGTAAACTTATGTAAACTGACTGGCACCGTATTTCTTGAAGAGGTCCATGTCATGTGAGTGTCATTCATGGAAGCCACATTTATGCAGTGAAACATTTTATTGCCGCATTTTATTAACAAGCTCGTAGCGCGCCACCGAGTGGCGCACTACGAGGTTGTAGGTTTGCTATTTTTGAAAAAGAATTGAAGAGCGACTGACATAGAAGACATTTTTTTAAATCTGATCTCAGGTCAGAATGAAAACTGTCAAGGATGTAGAAGACATTTTTAGAATCTGATCTCAGGTCAGAATGGGTTCAGGCGTTTGAAACCACTACATACTTGCATGAAGAACCCGGCCAACAGAGCTCTCTTGGTGCTGTCGGTGTTGGACTTTGTGCCAAAGGACGGCTCAGAGATGGGGAGCTCGATCCGTTTCAGGATGTCGGTCAACTCGGACCGAATGGCATCGGCCGTCTTGAGGGCGCTGTGGTTGAGGAAACGGTCCCGGCACCATTTCTCATCAGCCGGGTCTGTGAAAACAGCACATTACAAAGAAGGTCAATCGAGTTCCGACATTTGAGGTTTTAATTTAATACATTTAACGATACAACCTCTTTAACAACACATTACTCTGTAGTGCATAATCATTGTCGTCTTGTTTCATATTTTTACACTTGGAATTGGCAGCAGGTGAATGTTTCTGCCTAGTTTCATGGAATTTCTCCATACCACATATATTTAATTAATTTTCCCGAATCCTTAATTTTGTTAGTTTCAGTTTATGAATATTGACAGGGGCTGTTGAATTGTCCATTTATACAATACAGTCTCATCTAGCCCCATGGTAAGACTACTTATAATGGTAATACCACATTTTGTGATCAAATATAACCTACAGTCCAGTGGATTTTGACATTTCATCACAGTCATTCGTTCACATTCGAGAACCACAAGAGTAAGGATGCATCACTGTCATTGCATCATACAGTATCAGTATTGCATAAATTCAGCTCTTTTAATTACACCGTAGCGATCCGTTTGACGGCTGCAACTTACGTGGCTCTCTTTGGCTTTGCTTGAAGGCATTGTAGATGTTTATGAGGGTGAAATGATCGCCGTCAGGGTGCTGGAACTTTCTGTGACACTGGACCGCCTCATGGGCCATGCCAGCAGGTGGCTCCACGAAGCAGCTTGGCGCTAAAACGCAGAAATCAATCAGTATTGTTAACCCCTTTTGGCCTGACGTCGAAATTTTTAAAATGTATGTAAAAACCGTATGTTTCTGTATCAGTGGTGCTCAATATTTCATGGCAAGGACCCCAAACATTATATGTAATATGCCTCCGACCCCCCATCTGAAATTATTGTTCCAGAGATTTGAGTTAAAAACGTTCGCTCTGAAAGAATAAATATATTCAAAGATTTGTGCCCCATTTTCACGATTTCTCAAAAATAGCAGACCTACAAGCTCGTAGCGAGCCACCGAGTGGCGCGCTACGAGTTTGTAGGTCTGCTATTTTTCAATAGCTAAATTATAACATAATGTTTAAAACACCAAAAGGGGTTCCCGCCCAAAATGGGTTAAGACAAGCTACACTGATCAAGGGCCATCTGCTTTATTGAGTCATTGTCCATATGGTGAAGCTAAGATGTGGTCCAAGACAGTATCAGTGGCATGTGGCAAATTATGTACAGTATTCCAAATGTCATGTCCATACACACCTGAGAGCATGGCGGCGATGGTCAGCATCTCACTTACACATTCAAACTCACAGGACGCCAGCAGAGCTTTGGCCATCTGCGGGTCCAGCGGGAACTCAGAGATGATGATTCCGATCTCGGACAAGTTGCCGTCGTTATCTAAAGCCGCGAGGTAATCCAGCTCTTCCAGAGCCTGCATGAGACCCTCGGGATCTGAGCAAATGGAATACAACAGTAAATAGTGTTAACATGTACAAGGCATCAGTACCAACATAAACAGATTATGTGGCAATGCATTTTAACCATGTCCCTGGTCATGTCCTATTAGGCGAACACGTGAAAATAGGCAAACAGTCGGCAAAAATTGGAGTACCGGTAGTTAAACAGACAAGTGAAATGTCTGTTTTTGAAGCCTACAGAAACTACCTTCCACAAAAAAACATAATACACTCCCTTACCCAAAGCATGTTCTGTGCATGACCGGCTACTATAAGCAAACATTCAGTGAAAACCAACTAGATCTACCAGCTCACAACGTATCTAAAACTTTGCAAGCTTGTACAGAGGATCAGCTATTTTTAGCTAAAACATTTCGTGTAGAGGGAAGGAGGAGTGGGCGAATCATACAACCCTGGAGGACCCTGATCAATGGGAGTATACAGTGTGGTACATTTTACGTCCTACTACGCAAGTACAAAAAGGCAGAACGCAATATATGAGCAGCAGCAGAATACGAGCAGCATATTTGGCCCGTACACTTACTCTTCATTGTGCCAATGGGTTGCCAATGTTCTAACGAGACAGACTGTGTAATCATTAATGAGCTGGCCTCTTTCCTCCGTTCTGTTCTCTGCCCAGCCTCATGGTAGGTCAGAGCACAGACAATGGTTGGTGACAGGACCCCGTCAGCTCAGCTAAAGCACGCCTGACTGGGCTCAAAGAGTTGCAGTAGCATTGAACACATGCAGATCCATCTTCTGAACCGCACTACTACCACAGGCCCAAAACAGCACCACAGTCAACCACAGACACGATCCACACCAGAAGGTCCAGCCGTCTTCTGGGAATCCCATTCCGAAGTCACCTGGTTTGAACCCCTCTCCTCCTGGCATCACTGAGCAACACACTGAACACCTGACTGCTCCTGATGATGAGCAGGTTGGTTGCCTTACATGGCTGCATCCATTGTCAGTGTGTGTGAAATGTGGATGATGGGTGCTATAAATGCAGACTATATACAATATATACACACACACCGCTGACAAGGTCTTGTGTTTTATGCCAGGACTGAGCAGCAGCCTGTGGGAATTAATTTGCCTTGAACACACTTTCCATTGAAAAGGCTCTGTGCATAACTGTTTCACGACGGTGGCATACCCATTTCCAGTTATCTTTGCTCGATTGGTGAAGCAGCAGATTTAAAATGGAAACACGTTATGACTCGTTTCTGAATTAAATCTGCGGCTGCACCAGCAACTTTGCCACCTTTTTGGGAAACTGGAACTACAGTTATGCATAGAGCCCACGTTCCGAACACTTGTGTTCACAGCCTCTCACCTGGCCTGTCGATGAAATCACAGTGTCGCAGGCCGGCTATCTCCATCCTCTTGAGGAAGAGGGCTGTGGACGTAATGTTGGAACCCAGGATCTGAGGCGGGTTCTCCGCAAGAAGCTGTCTCTCCTCGGGATATAAACAGAAACATTTACCTGCGGGGTAAACACAACAAAGGGGCTAAGTCTAATGGGGAAAAGGCGGAGTGGTTTCATATGGACGTAATTGACATCTGGTAAGCAAACAGCTCTGGAACACAGTCAGTGGCCTTAATGGCTGATTGAGATCAGCTGCACTTCACTAATGTGAATCACCTACTGTAATCTCAGAGCAGACAGATTGTCAAATATTGTTGCATCTCCTAGTAATCAGGCTGGTGTGCTGCAGCAGCACAATGTTGCTTCAATCAGTACTCAAAGCGTTGGCATATTGGCAATCATTTTACAGTTTTACGTGCCTATTTATTAGGTCAAAACATAAACTGTGATCGATTAAGAACGTCTCCCCTGCTCCTCAGCTTGGTGTACTAATCATCATCATTGGTGTACTAAACCTGTTGGTCCAGAGAGCTGCTTGCGGATGTCTGCTTGGCACCGACTAATAGGCTGAAGTACTTCTGAGTTAGCCCGTATCCTTGGGTTATACACCTACAGTAATAGAAACACATATTTAATATTATATACTGTAACAATCACATATTATAATATTACTGTACTTTAAAACACTTTAACGAATAACTAACAAAGTAATACATTACATTCCGGCACAACAACAACTTACAGATCTTTTCTCGACTCCTGTGTCAATGACGAAGCTGATGGAGTCGACAGCCCATAACATGCTGCCTCCCTGTGGGGCTGAGAGGAAGACCCTTCGGGACTTTCTGGGTCCGGGTTCTCCATAAGGAGGTAGCAGCTCTCCTTGCCCCGTGCACAGGGCCACGGGTACCATCTGACCCAGTTCAGCCCCCAGTCTGGTGCCCTCTCTCTGGAGGATGCTGTGGGCACACTCCACCTCCTGTAGACAAGAGTAGAGGGGATGGGATTTATTGTAGGCCCGAGCACTGTAAGCACTTTCATGACTATGTGCACCAGTTCAATACGAGACAGGCAAATCATTTACAATAACATCTCCCAAAGTTCCGTACTGGTCTGTGTCAGTTCTCCATCAGATACAGCTATGGCCCAGCTATGGAACACCTATACAGCAATCTCATCAAATTCTACTTCATTAAAAAATTTCAAACATAAGTTTAGGGCCCAACCGGCCCACTCAATTGACCAGATAACTTAATTATATTTCTTTGTATCATCTATTATTTTTGTTTTGTTCATGTTTTATATACTGCAATCATGTTTTCTGGATATTCTATATCTCATGTACAATGTTTCATTATAATTTATATAGGTAGAGGCCTCGTATAAGCCCCTTGGGGTTTTTTGCCTCAGCCTAGCACTTTACCCTTCTTATATTTATATGTTCACTGTGTTGTTTTTATACTGTGTATATGTGTAAATAAATACATCTACATAAACGGTCAGATTAAAAATATAAAGTGCTCACCCATATTGTTCAATATAAAGCATTTTAATCAGATCACATCCGATAATTTTTTTGCCATATGCTTTCAACTACGCACTCCTACCCCTATGTTGGGAGATGTACTGCACTCTGATACATTATAACTGTATGAGAAAATGGAGGAAGTCGCTCTGGATAACAATAATAAATAAACAAAAGTGTATGCTAAACGCCATCATTTCAAAGTGTAAATCTAAATCTAAACTGATTTTTAAGCTAGCTTTCTGCTGAATGTTGATGCTCCAAGTTCTACATGGTCTTTTTGTTCTATTGATTGTCTATCTCTTGTTTTATTCAGTCATAAAACAACCTGTTTAACTTGCGAAGATTTGCCAAAAAAATAAATCAATGAAACTGCTGACATTGCAGCCCTATCGACAAACTTCCAGGGTGTGTGAACTCACTGCTCTGCAGAGAGAGAGAGAGAGAGAGACAACGGCCCCCTAAACATAGGCTGTCGTTGTCATTGTAACAGAGTCCGCTGTCAAACATGATCAGTAAAAACAGTTGAGTGGGTGGGGGAAACTAGGTGCCATTCTGGGTGGATGGACAGGAGAGACTACATTATGTACAAATTGAGCCTGGGCGGCAGTGGGTCATGGGTAGAGTGGCCAGTAGACCGGCCCAGATGGGTACCGTGAGGTTCCCAGTTCGATCCCGGGCTTCCCCAGAGTCTTGAGCAGGCTGGTGCCTTGCATGGTTTCTACAGTATGTAAATCACTTTGGATAAAAGCGCTATACAGTATAAGTGCACCATTTACAAGACTTAACAACACAGAGACTGTAATTGACTGTAATCTATTGTCAATTACAGTGCATACAGTCCACTTACATTTGATTAAATTCATTTTCATTAAGTTCAAATCTTGGAAACTTGTCAATACAGCTGCAATTCACTCCAATCAAGTCACTCCAATCAAGTTGGTCAAGAATGCACCAAAACTCAATTGCGACATAAGGAACACCCCAAAAATAGTTTTTTGCTTTGTCGTTGTGGAGTATTGTGTGTCCATTAATGAGAAGAGACATATTAGATAGATACAGACTGAATTTCATTTCTCCAAGCACTTTACAAAGTAATTCCCATTCACACACACTTTCCCACACCGAGGGTGGCAAAAACCATGCAGAGGTTCATGTCATGCCATCCTCCCCAATTCTCCTCCCCGCTGAACAGAGTACGACTAAGGTTTAAGTGTAACAACCAAAAGACATGGAATCTCCCAAATGAATACAATTAAAACACATAAAAACATAACTCCTTAAGAACACCTCACCTGGGCAGAGGCCAGGAACACTGCGATGTCTCCCTCCTCTTTGGTGCGATGGATCTCCAGCACCAGCCTCAGCGCCGAGTAGAAGTAGTCCTTCTGGCTGCTGCTGCTGTAGACCACCTCCGCGGGGCGCGGGGTCTCCAGGTGGATGACCACGGGGGCGCTGCCGTAGTGGCTCAGCAGCTTGGCCGTCATGGGCGCAGCGGTCAGCACCACGGCCCGGAGCTCGGGCCTCTGGAGCAGGATGTCTTTGAGCAGACCCAGGAGGACGTCCGTGCTGACCGTCCTCTCGTGGGCCTGGTCGATGACCACGACCCCGTAGCGCTCCAGCAGGGGGTCGGACATCATCTCCCTGAGCAGCATGTCATCGGTGCAGTATCTGAATGACAGAATCATGGTGAAAATGAAAAGTAGTACAAAATGACATGATGTAAATAATATGAAGCAATGCGGTTATTGTATCAGATTAGATTACCGAATATTATTATCTGGTGCGATTAATAAAAAGCAAGGCTTTTGCACACCTACAGGCGACAGGTGCGTAGGAGAGGGTAAGGTGGCCGACAATGAAAGAGAACAAACACCCGCACACTGTCTTCATGTAGTGAAAAAACTTGAATTGGGAAACAGCAACGTTTCGTTTCTTTTTTGTATCTTTACATAAAGACAGTGTGCGGGTGTTTGTTCGTTTTCGATATGGTGCTATTAAAAGCAGAAAAACGTGAAAATCACAATAACACCGGTCTATATCGTGTAGTAGAGGTAGACTACATTTCTTGCTGCACCAAAGAGAATCTTTTGCATTCCCACCAGATGTAGAATTTCCAGGAAAATGCAGCCCCACCAAACACAATACGAAGCACCTGTTCAGGAAGAAGTGATATCTTATCTCAAGATGTGGTCATAGATAGCATAGACAGCATCTCATTCGATCTGGCCTAACCGTCGTTTACCTGACAGCTTCCCACACCGATATTCAAAAAAATATCTAATCTACCCATTTGCAAATGTACTGTGCAAATATCCCATCAACAGCAAAAGGGGGACACAAATATTATTATTACAGGTACTATTATTACAGGTGTGTGATTATGCTTGTGGTGACAGTTGTGACTTCAGTTTCATTCTCCGAAAGGTGACGACGAACGAGTACACTCAACTCATTTTGGGCGGGAAATTTCGCTATTTTTGAAAAATCATGAAAATGTTTATTTCAGAAAACTGGAGGATTTAGATTTTTAAAAATATTTCGAGTTCAGGCCTAAATTAAGTTAAAACTCTTCACAGGAAACACGTGAAGCAGCTACACTCGCTTGTGGTCAGCTCTGAAACGTTACCCCGCTGAACTAGCCTCGCGGAGGCCATACTGTACAGTATATCTGCCTGGGGTCATTTGCATTGCAAAGGCAGATATTAAGTCTGGCTATACGCGAGGAGGCAACCGCTGAGCAGCAAGGCCACACACAGACCTCAAGACGGTGTCCGAGGAGCAGCAGGTCTGCTGTGGGATGGTGTAGCCCACTTCGTGGCCTATGTTGACGTCCATCTCGTCGGCCACCCGCAGCGCCAGGTTCACGACCTCCTGCCTGTGGATGTGGGTGCACACCACCGCGCCATGCTGGTACTGGGCCGAGAGGCAGAACTCGGCACACCACTGGGGGATCTGGAAGGGAAGAGATTCAACACTTTGTTATTTATTGTCGCGACCGCTCAGCGTCGCCTGGAATTTTGGGGGAACATATATTTACGCAGAGACATTACAGCAAGCCACATGCAGTCACTACATCAAAAATGGAAAAAAAAACATTTGACATTCTATAACAGTTACAGCACCAATATGGTTAAAAGTAAGAAGGCAGACGGTGAATCTCTCATTAACACAGTGGTAGTGAGACTAATGAGTTAAACAAGCTTATGTATTCTAATCCCATCTGAGAGAAGAGAGAGAGAGAGAGAGAGAGAGAGAGAGAGAGAGAGAGAGAGAGAGAGAGAGAGAGAGCGCCTTTAACAAAGCCTTTATTTAATCTTTTGTGTACACTCACATATTCTTCAGGACATTTCTAGAAATGTCATGCTTTGGGTACTCACAACAATATTAAAACCCATGTTTTTTATTTTTTTCTCTTAAAGAGATCAAATCTGTGATTCTTGCTCAATGCTACACAAGAGGTTCTAGAGAGAGAGAGACACACACACACACACACACACACACAAATGTCATCAGTAGCCTCGTAGAAGAAACACCAGCATTATTATCTGTACACAGTCACACCACAACAACTTAGAAATCCATGGAGGGGATCGGGTCAGGATGGTGTCAGCAGTATAAATAATAAACACCGTAACACACAGCGACAGGGGGATATACTATGGTATTATCCCCCTCCATAATGCACAAATTGCTTTGGCAGCATGTAGTAGCTCCTGTGAATCGGGGCTTAGCGGTGGGAGGTCCCCTAACACCCCATGCTGCCAGGAGCTTTTGTGCCCGTTATGCACAGACACAGCCAGGCCTGATGTAGCCTGGCTGGTCAGCCACATGGAGGACAGTAGCCTGCCTGCCCTACAGGAGGCTTTGTGCCTGTTATGCACAGACACAGGCCTGATGTAGCCTGGCTGGTCAGCCACATGGAGGACAGTAGCCTGCCTGCCCTACAGGAGGCTTTGTGCCTGTTATGCACAGACACAGGCCTGATGTAGCCTGGCTGGTCAGCCACATGGAGGACAGTAGCCTGCCTGCCCTACAGGAGGCTTTGTGCCTGTTATGCACAGACACAGGCCTGATGTAGCCTGGCTGGTCAGCCACATGGAGGACAGTAGCCTGCCTGCCCTACAGGAGGCTTTGTGCCTGTTATGCACAGACACAGGCCTGATGTAGCCTGGCTGGTCAGCCACATGGACAGTAGCCTGGCTGGTCAGCCACATGAAGGACAGTAGCCTGCCCTACACAACAGCATGATCTGCTGAGCTGGGCAGCTTGTTCACACTTCACCCAGGCATACCTGCCTGCCCCACTCCCTCTCTCTCTCTGGGGAGATATGTGTAAAATAAATCCTTCCTTCTAATCTAAAGTCATTCTGTTATGTTAAGTATATGAACTGAACAAATCATTCTCAATAAAGTAGTATGTAAGTAAGTAATAGCATGGAAAGCTTGTTTGTTTACATGTCACTCTAGCAAAGTGATTGATCCGTGTCTGTCGGTATGTCTATAGCCCTCACTTGCCCCACAGCAAGGGCTTCGGGCTCCCAAATGACAAAAGGTAACACCCTTCCCCCACATTTGTAAACAGTGCTGGACAAGTCACAGTACATTCAGCACACACTGTTTTTTTATGGTAGCTAAAAACTCTGCCTCAGATAGAGGTACAGTAGTGTTATAATGTAACAGGAAGATAATTTGATTACAAAAATTTAATAAATCCAAATTAAGGGATGCTGCTAGCAAGAATAGACCTGTATATGGAATCAATTGTACAGCTGGATGAGTGTACTATGAATGTGGACTCACAATGCAATTATCATCCAAATTAATATGCAATGTTAAGTTTGTCTCCAATCTAAAAGGCAGGAAACATAAGGAACTTAACAAGGAAGATGGTTGTTGATTGGTGATAGGCTAGCCTCGGAAACCCAGACGTTTTATTTCCTGGAAGAGAGAAAGTGATAGGCCTACTGCAAGGAGTCTGCACTATTCCCATTGGCATTCCCATTGGCCCAGATCTGAAAACAAAATAGCTGCATGTAATATCAGATTCCATGTCGCTATGTTTAGAGCACAGACTGTAGTTTAGAGACTGCCAACTGTCACTGCATGTAAAGTTAAGTATCCAACAGCGTTGCTCAAGAGGTACTAAACTGCAGAATAGTTGTGAATAAGTAACTTACAATAAAATCACAAGTGGGTCAATTATAACTTCCTGGGAGAAAAGACAACTTGTGATCTGCATGTGCACATGCATTGACAAAGAAAACTCACTTGTGTACTTTCCCCAGTGTTTACTGCTCCAGACACAACAACGAGTCGATTGTTCACCAATGCGTCCATGAACTGGCACCTGACCTTCCATACTGGCAACGTTTGCCTCTCTTTCAGCAGCTTGTAGTAACGCGACGAAAAGGGCAGTCCGTCGAACTTATTTAATTCGAGGTCATCCCCGAACGCAAACGCCTGATCGTCCAGAGGAACTCCTGCCGCTGCTGCATCATCGTCTTTAGGGTGAATGTCGTCTCCATCTATTAATTGATTGTCTCCTGACATGACGTCTGTCATGCTGATGATGGCACAAAAAGTCCGGAGCGCCGCAACAGTTGTGTTGACAAGAACGATTCATTGATAAAACTCCACTCTCCTCTTCCACTGCCGATGCTGAGTGATCCGGAACATAATACTATCACTCTCTCGATCACCAACGTTTGAAAGTAGCCTAAAAAATATATTGTTTTCTTTCGTTAAAACTTTCTTTAAAATAAATAGTTTGGAGGTAGTGGTGGTAGGTAGTCCCGTCCGGCTTGCGCTCTGGTGAATCCCAGATTCCCAGTAGCCCACCCCCACAGCTTTCTGTGCGTAATTGTAATCAGCGTGGCTACTGGCTACACACACCGACACACCCACGTGTTGATTTGCATACCGCTGTTATCATACAATATACTATAAATTCTATAATACGCCCATAATCCTCCGGTAAGCGGTAGCCTAACTGAATTAGTGCATTAAAAGTACAAATAAAATACATGTACAGTTTGGAGTGCAGCATGTTTTGTTTTGTGTCACTTGTTTGTGGTTTGTGCTGCTCTATGAGCTATACAGTAGCTTAATTTTGAGCATCTCTGGCACTGATATAAGTTATAAAGTTTCATCAGCACTAGTATTGTGGGAGAAATATGGGAAGTGTTTGCAACATATAGTCTTTGGTTTGCCCAAGCTGAAAGCTTTTTGCTTTGTTTCTGATGTGAATTCATTAAAATTGTAGGTCTGTTGCAGATGATTCCTATAGGAACTAAACAATTTTCAACTCTGTCCTGATAGCTTGAGGGAGCATTGAGCATTCATTCTATGATGTCAAATGTCAATACAGCTCCAGAGAATTAGCTTTTCCAGTCTGTCTGTGATGACTCGGGGATGAGTTTATCCATTTTAGTGTTTCTGTAATACATTTTCTTTCAGTGTAACCAGAAAACCGCACCCACTGCTATATTGTTTTCTCCCCTTTTTCTAAATGGCTTAAAATGTTCACGCTGTTAACCACTTAGATCCTCAATACTTAGTAGTAGTCTTGCCCAAGGATACTTCGACATGTAGACAGGAGCCAGGATTTGAACACCGACCAACAGATCATTGGACAACCTGATCAACCTCCTGAGCCACAGCCACCCAGTTCATTGGAGCGGCGTGTATCTTATGGAGGCTGCCATTTTGAGGGTTTGGCGAAAGGGCCTTTCTGTGTGGAATTTGCATGTTCGTTCTCCCTGTGTCCCCGACTCCCCTAGGGTAGGTACCCTCACAAAACACATTCAGTAACCCTGGTCTCTATACCTGTTCCTTCCACGCGATATGTCCTACCGAGGACACTCCCCACTGCCTGTCAGGTGATAAGAAGCGGCCTAAGGCCTGACTCACACCTTCACAACAGATTGATGTATAGCTGATGCATGAGACTTGTTTACTGATGCAAGCTCGCAATGCATTTCCAATGGGAGTTACATGGTTTGGCACAACATTTTTGTTGTATGAGGGGGAGGGGGGCAGTCGAAACACAGCCGAAAGCATTCATCAATGTTGTATGCTAGATCGAAAGGTGTGAGTGAAGCCTAAGGATGCATGAGCTCAGGTCGGGGCTCTCCCCAGGTTGGGAGAGTAGCGCTCAGGATTACAGTTTAGGGCAATTGGCAATTTGGCACCATCTACTTGAGCTTCTGCTTCAGAAAGTGGACTTTGGAAAATAGCGGTCAGTCACCACATCAAAGGCTTAACTACAATGATGCGAGACAATAAACATGGTTAAATGACACTAATAAAGAACATACACTACTTCCTTTCCTAAATGGGGTAGTTGACACATGTATTAGCCTTGGCCCGGGTTGGCCTAGCAGTCCGGGAACCTATAGGCTGTTAAGCCCGACAGCGTATTGCGGGTTCGAGTCCAAACGACCTTTGCTGCTTCCCCAATCTCTCTCTTCATTTCCTGTCAAACCTATACTTAGTCTAATCTATATCCATCAATAAAGGCAAAGCCCAACAAATATCTTAAAAAATATATATATATATCAATAGCCTAGTAAGGAAAGGAGTCTGATTTGAATACTATTCGAATATGCCGGTCATCGGACTCATTTAAATGAATTGTGGATGCTATTGAGGGTCGGGTATGGTGTTTGCAAGAAGACCATAGTTCTTTCCAGCCAGTTTATATCCTATACTGTAGGTGTTTAATTGAGCGCTTTGGTGTCAGATATCAAGTGGGTCATCTCTCCACTCTTTACAATGGGACTGTACTCACATAGCCTGCAGCAGGGCTTCAGTTCTTGTAATAGGATGACTTACTGTAATATCATATTGGGTCTCTCCATCCTTTTCAAGTTGAACTTTTTAATGTAGCTATGACTTCATCCTATCACCAGGAGTTCCTGTTACACACACAAACACGCGCACACACACACGGTCACACACACACACACACACACACACGCACGCGCAAACGCACACTATTATATTTATACTGCCGAATATTTGCCACGATGCCACCTGCTCTCAGATGTCGAAGAATGGCTGCAGCTGTGTAGTTCTAATTGTTGTCTCTTTCCCCCGTTACTGCAATGAATGTCACGAAGACAAATTCCTATCAACTCTGTTGAAATGGCAATAAAATAATCTTGAATCTTGAATCTTGAATCTTGAATGTTTTAAAAACATGGAACTGGCTGAAGTGGCTGTGCATCGTGGCAAATATTCGCCGGTGTGGCCCTGTGCCAGTACCCGGATGAGTGAGACCTCATCTTGGAGCTATATAGATGAATTCAGGAACGGGTCTCATGGTAGAGTGACTGATGTTAGTCTGCCTCAAACGTTACTCTTTTGCCTGCTTTTTACTAACACTAACTGTTAAGTTGCCTGAACGGCCAGGGCTCCAAGAACAGTCAGAAATTTTAGTTAAGGGCTTTTATTTCCCCCCAAACTCCTCCACCAAAAGTCCATACAATTGTTCAGTACTTCAGTGCAATAATTCTCAATAGCAAACAATATTACAGGCAACAAAATAAAGAAAGGACAAAAAGATAAATAAATACAGGATGAGAACTCTCTTCAGGCTGTACCTTGATCCCACATGGCCGTGTAGCTCTCCCTCAGGGATGTTATCTGTGTCAAAGCCCACATCCAACTTGTCCATCCCTGTAGCCTCCCTTAAATAGGAGTGGATCCTACCATGCACAGGAAACAATCAATTAGAAACCCGTCTTCTCCATAAATACTTTCAATATAAATACTTCCATAAATAACGCCTTGCATAAAAGTAACCTGTACATTCCTAAATAATGCGTTACAATTAAACAAATATAAATAAGCCTGAAAACTCAATGACAAATACTCAAAGCATAAGAAGAAACTCCCCTCTCCTGCATAGCCCCTTCCTACTCAAGGGAAATGCCACCAGCAGTGCAGGAGAGACAATTTGCAAACAATCAGTGAACATTTAAATACCAACACACCCTAAAACATTAAAACATTAGTCCTTTCATGTTATAGAGAGCAGTTTTATGTATATAGGGCACGGGTTGCCCCATGACACTAACATTACAAAGATGCCCAGAACACCGGGATGAACCTGTGTAGTTTGTGGCTGCTCCAACAGTAGTGGCAACATTAAAAAAAACTAAAAGAAAAGTCAAAATATCCACTGAGACCAGGAGTCTCTCTCTCTGTGCGAGTATGTGTGTGTGTGTGTGTGTGTGTGTGTGTGTGTTTGTTTACTGGAACATGGGGCGACAGTAAACCTCATCGTGCTTTGTGGTGAGCAGCTTGTCCACGCTGCCCCTGATGGAAGTCAGGATGCTGTGCAGTTCCTCAGGGGTCTCCTCGGGCATAACAGGCACTCTGTACACTGTACTACTCGGAGTACACCTGGATCCTGTACAGTGTACAGGATCCAGGTGTACTCCGAGTAGTCCCTGCATCCCCATAGTCCCTCTGCAGCCGTACACCAGGGAGACAATTTACAATTTAGGCATTTAGCAGACGCTCTTAATCCAGAGCGACTTACATTACGCAGTAACAAAAAGCATGGCATAGTACATCAATCACTTAAATAAAAGTAGTTATCATGAAACATGCGTAAGCTAAGAACTGTCAGTGGGGAGTGTTGGCTGATGAATGAATATCAACATCCTAATACAGGGGGGTCAAATTATGACAGGCAATTCCTCCTGACCCCCAGTCAAAAAACACTTTGTTTGAAATAGACACTCATGCTTTCTAAGATGTGATTTGGGGTCCTAAGGATGAATACAAAATTAATAGGGAGGAGGAGTAGGAAGGAGGAGTAGGAAATGTAGACCCTGTTGGCCACCTATTGGTTGATAGGGAGTACTGCCTGAAGCTCATACTTTAGGATTATCTCCCCTGGATAAACTTGTGGAGGTACTCTCCCATGCGGGATACGGAGGTACTCTCCCATGCGGGATACGGAGGTTCAAGTCCCGGATAGTACATGAAACCTACAGATTGCAGCTTTAAATAGTACAAAAGGACCCCAATGGAAACAAGCCATACGCTTTCTTGGGTTTTGACAGACCTGGTATTGAACTGTATTTTCCTGTGCTTTTTTCTGCAAACTGCTAATAAAGTAGCCTGTTCAATCAACCAAAATGTATGCATGTACATTTAAATTAGTAAAGAAATTATCGTGTTGCTCCGTAGCAGATATCAAACACGAGGAAAACCAAGGCCAGATATATGTAATATAGTATTAGTATATTCACCCTGGTGGGATCAAAGTTCTGCTGAACAGCAGGCTGGGGGCCTTTGCCAGGCTTGAGGACCTGAGCGTTGGCTGCCAGAACACACAGCAGAGTCACAGAAATCACCTGGATGGCCTTCATCTTCTCACAGAACCTGCAGAGAATATCAGAGGTTTGTACTTGTGAAGGCTAAATACAACAGAGCATAATTCATGATTCATCGATAATGCAGAAATTATTTCAGACAAAGAATAATAGCTGAGGAAAGAGCCATAGAGTAATGGTTGAGACAGTCACGAAGCAGTGAAAGGTCCTGAAAGATACATAACGTCTGTCTTACCCAATACCCAATCTTTCTGTTTCATGAACACAAGGCTGCTGTACTTTATATACCTCATACTAAGCACCTACCATATGGGGCTATAGTGGAGTAGAAGAAAAAGTACCTGAAAACTGTACTGTTAGTTACTTTACACCAGCACTTCTAACGAGGAGTGACATGTCAGCCAGGTGGAGTCACACTCCAACACTCACAGAGGTCACGGTCAGGGTCAACGCCCTGTAGCTCAACCTGCCTTTTCATGCTGTCACAACTCTGCAGCGAGAGTGAAACCCGACACCTTTATTACCACTAGCAACTGACCTGTGCCAAACCCTGCTTACTCACTCATACACGCACGCACGCGCACACACACACACACACACACACACACACACACACACACACACACACACACACAGACTTGTTGTGTTTGCGTGCGAGCATAGGCCTGCCTCTGATTGGCCTACCGACACTGCCCGTCTTGACTGTCCTCCGAGATGCGAGGTTACTCCGTGGTGGCAAACGAGATTCACGCTTGGTTGAGTAGGGACTTCACTCTAGGGTTCTATTCTACTAGTGTAGTGTCTTTTCTGTTTTCTGTTATTGTGGTGAAAGCTTTGACTGAAAACAGCAGACATGCTGGGGTTAGGGCGCTTTCCTTTGCCAGAGGCTGTCAGGTCATAGGTGTAAAGCTTTTTCCCCCCTTTTTAGCTTAGATATACAGTTGGGCTAAGTATCCTTCCTCTCTGGAAGTCAGGTGTCATTTTACAAAACAAGTCCTAAAATGTTAAGATTAACATGTGCTTTAAAACATATTATAGCATAGTAGTGTAGTAATATAGTAGTAAGGTTCCTGATGGGGTCGAAAACCAGCAGTAGGATAGAGAGGTCCTGGTAGACTCAAAACCAGCAGTATCATATCACTGATAGGAGATAGATAAGATAACTAGGCAGACAGTACTACTACCAGTGGTCCAGTTTGGAAGATTTCTTAAAAACTCAACATGCTATCCGTACCTACTGCCTACCAAAAAACAGCATGCTGTGAGGAATCGAGGATCACCAACAACTATGACTCACAACTTACAAATGTCACTTTCAGAGTGATTCAGAGTCTGACAACACTGAAGATGTGACAAAATTACGCATTATTTAACTCAAGTAAATGACACCTATTAAATATATGTTGCTATTGCTAGTCATGTCACGTGTCTGTGTCACACACACACACACACACATTTGAATTATTTTATTTGGATCTGCACAAGATGCGTAATACAATAGACCCAAACACTGATCAGAACATTATATGGTCCAACCAGATATAGCTGCTGCACATGCTTAACACACAGAGGGAAAAGAAGAAGGAAAAAAATAATTATATATATATATATATATATATATATATATATATATATATATATATATATATATATATATAGAGCACATTGTTGACATACTATTACTTGACACTTGCACACACACACACACACGGTCACACACACACACACACACACACACACACACACACACACACCTCTTGCTGGTAGATCTTGACTTGTTTGGTCCATTTGTTTTTCTTCCAATTGGTATGAATTCCGTAGATGGTGTGGTCTATAGGGAGCTGCTGCACGGCTAGCCCACGTTCCAAAATGGACAGACACATTTTAATCTTACGGCTACGGTCGACTTCTGTGGGATACTGGGATCACTAGCAATTACTAAACAGTAGGCTAATAACTATCTTCTCTAAGTTCGGTTCAGTCGTCTCAGCTGTTGTGTGTGACGGTCTGCCATCAGTTGAACAGTACCCCTCTGTGCATTATGGGGAAATAATAGTGTGTCGCATTTAAAAAAACAAACGTCATAGCCCCCTACTAGTAGTAGCCGGCGGGGGGAAACTATACGGTAAAACGAGCGCACCCTTGGAAAGGGTCTCCTATGAATACAATATTAGCTAGCGGTAGCCTAGCATGCTACGACAACCGCAGATCTGCAAACCCACAACGGGCTGCAGGTGTGACGCACTGTGAGCTTGTATGTCTGTTCTCCCTCTCGTCCGGTCTCGTACGTTCTCGCGAAATATCGGTTTCTGATTTGACTGACCAATCAGAGCGGGGCCGAGCGTCGAGAGCGTCGCTTATCGAATGGCAACGAGAGTTCAAATTCAAAAGAGCCAACCGGACGGCAGGTGTCTGAGATCACGTTAATGTAATATCAAACTGTCTTCATTCTCTTCACTCACTGACTGACCTTCTTACTGAGCGGACGTTTGCTGAGTCACAACCACAGGCAGACAGTTAGCTTCTTCAAGAGACTATACTTCAAGTTCGAATTAACATCATCATCATCATCATCATCATCATCATCATAGTATCAACGTACAACGTTACCTGAGGCAATGGAGATGGTATGTTAACGTTTAATAATATATGTACTGTAAACTTGTAATAATGTAATTTTTTTAGAGAACGGGTAGTTTAGACAGACGGTCGGTTTGTTTAGGTTTAGGCCCTGATTTGAAATAGTTAATGTGTAGCATTGTTTTCTTTCGATGTCGTTTGTTTAGGATTGATTATTTTGAGTTAGTAAGTTTGCACTTGCACTGTGCCCTCTGGATACTGTCTGGTCCGTGTATTTTTCGGCCATTTGAAATGTATACTTGATAAATGAAATTTAGAAAATTTAAATTTAAGTTTCTAAATGCATACAATTACACGGTGAATTGTAATAATGGGACATGGGAGTCTTTTAAATTGTACTGCGGACCGAACAATTAACAAGTTGCTCTACTCGTGTTAATTTAACTCTGATATTGTACAAATTTAGCCAACTGGACTGGTTCAAATATAAGGTACCCAAATGTTAACGGTTTGCTGACGCCTAGTTGCAATGGTTTCAACCGGGGTTGTAGGCCTACGAGCCAGTGCGGCCACTATTTGTTACCGTTAGGTTCCCATCATCAGATAGTATGATATGTCCAATTCAACGACCACCAAATTAATATGCATTTGGCTATGTCGTGTCGCTACGAATACGATACGGACCCCCACCCGAAAATATTTTCGGGTAGATCCCAGATTCCCCATATTTTACAATATTTGTGTTAAAATGTTTTTCTCAAGATTTGTTGAAAATGGCAGATCCTGAGATCCACATGCTCACAAAATGCCTCGCATGATCGTGACACATTGTGAGCTTGTAAGTACATCGGCTATTTTTAATAAGCTGATGTAATAGTAACTGATTTTTGTAATACTATATAGTATATTGTGCTGGAGCAGTGGGGACCGTTCAGAGTTACAAACGGACAAATGAACACTGTCTGATGATGTTTACTTTACTGTGTAAGAACTAACCGTCTGCATAATCTTTTTATACATCTTCAACCACTTGAGTTTGGTTCAGGGGCAACAGTTCCAGCAGAGTTCCAGACTTCCCTTTGCCTGGCAGCATTAATAGCCACTTAATCCAATCCTGGGGGTTCCCAAGGCATTCCAATTTAAGGCCATCCAGGGGATATATGGATCCAAGCACCCATAAGATGACCAGAGGAAGCGTCTGTACTGGATCCATGCCATGAACCCGTTAAGGAGCAGTGGCTCCTGGCTAAGTGTCATTTATATATTTTTCAAATCAATTGTTAAAAAAGAAATAATAATAATATATAGATATATATCTACTATTTTTGAAACTTTTGAATCCTCAATTATATTTTCACGCCGCTCTCTCTAGGTCGTCCTCAGACTGGAGCCCTCCATCGTCGCCTCCAGTCATCACGGTTCTCCATACATCCGGCCAGCTCGTTGGTGCTTTGCGCTCGTGCATCTTTGAGTATATCCACATATGTTAGTATGGGACGTCCTCGTGACCGGTGCCCATGTGTTGGTTCCCACAGCACCAGTTTGCTGGCTGGGAGCTCTTGGTGCCTCTGGCAGTGTCCTGCGAGTCACAATAGTATCTAAAATAACAGATCTGCAAGTGCGTTTCAAGCTTGTAGATCTGCTATTTTTGAAACTTTTGAATCCTCAATTAAATTATCGATTCAATATTTCTTGCACTTCAATGTATGAAGGAAATTAGCTTAACTAACCAATGTCTCCCACAGGATGCTGCAGCTGCCAGCTTCACCTGGACTTCGGCGCTGATCCAGGACCCCAACAATCCCCAGGCAACCAGGATGGTTCTGAAGAGGACCAAGCACCTTCAAGTACCGGTATGTACACGTTGGAAAACTAGTACACTAGATTTTAGTTTCTCACTTTACTTGAGTGTGTCCATTTTTCAATAGCTTAATACTTCTGCTCCGCTGCACAGCCAGATATTGTACTTTTTTACTCCACTACAATTATTTGAACATTTTAGTGACTGCTTTGTCTACATTTCCTCACACAGGACCTGGACCTAGACAACTGGACCTGGAAATGCGTCGATGACCCCAAGAATTCCAGGGTGGTACTGAAGGGGGTGCCAGTGAAGGCCTCACCGGGAGAAGCACCCAAAGAGCCACAGGTGAGTTGGTTTCCGTGTTTAACAGATGACTCGGACACGGAAACTGACTCTCCTGTAGCTCCTCCCCCTAGGAAAGCCTGGGTATCGAGGCTACCCCCTAGGCAACTCACCCCCACCACCAGGAAGAGGGACACCGTGCCCGTGGCCAAGACGGAAGGAACCGGATCTTCTTCTTTGTTCAAGTATGTACTTGTTCTCATGGTTTTGTGTTTATACATTTATTTTTCTTGACCACAAATGTTGAAGAATGTTGTTTAGACATCCTAGTTTCTTTGAGGCATACATTGTTCTCTCTGCACTCTTGATGTGACTAGTATTTACCTTGTTGTTTATTTACTGGAGTTCATGCTTAATCTCCTTATTCCCATCTCACTCTTTTTGCAGGAGTATGCGGCACGTCCTCCAGCAGAAGGTCATGCAAAGTACGGCTGCCAATGTTAGGCCCAAATTGAACGTGTGCGAGGGAAGGAGAGGGAAACCATGCCATGGTGAATGCGGCCAAGGAGTAGCCTGCCAAGGTCAAAGGCCACCACCAGCCAAACACCACTTTATGGTAAGTGCACCTTTACTACGGATACAGATCTGTACAATAGAGAAATTAGACTAAGCTCACATTCAACAAACCTTTAACTATTTAAGCCCTATGTTGTTGACTGGAGTTGGCTGTACTTTCCCCTCTCCTTTTTCCCCTCTGTGAACTCTTAGCCATATTGGCGAATCTACAAGTTCCCAATGCGACTTTAGAATTTCTATTTTTGCCGAATCCTTGACCTATTTTGTTTATGAATTTAGTTAATGTGCTTATGCTGCAAACAGAGACATGGAGGGGGGGGGGGGGAAGGAGTTTGTAATTGTGAAAAGTTAAATTGAAGTGATTGACCATAGATATGAACAATATCACTGTTAAGTGTACACACATTATGGTACTATGTGTGTACACTAACCTCCAATTAAAACGATTACGTTTATTTAGTTTAATTTATGAAGGAAATCGGCTTGAGTTACAAATCACTGCATTTTCTCCAACAGATTGATTTCGTCCACTACGCCAACAGCAGGGAGTCCAAGGTCATCAAACCCATGGGCACAGCTCCAAACAGCCGCAAGAGGAAGGTGAGTTGGCAAAACGTTCATATAGTAAGTTGCTAGTTACACAAATGATGTATTCCAACAATGTTTAAATCAGAAAATGTTCTCAAAATTTAAATTGCGAAATATTATTGTGGCCAAGACTTCTTAGGGTCTTAGTATGAAGCCGAGAATGCTCTGTGGGCAGAATAGCAGCTCTTGAGGGTCGGACTGAGTCGTAGCGGTGTTAGTATAGTAGTATCACCAATGTCAATCTTAATCTGCCTTGTGGCCGACCTAGGCGTCTTATTTATGTCTTTACGTCGTATTTATCTCGTTGCTTCCCGTTGTCGTGGCAACAATTATCCTTATTGTAATTTCATTTCATTAAGGAGGGAGCTTACCGACGTATAAACAGTGTGATGGCCATATCAGATATCACATGATGAGTATTATAGTTGTGTAACTATCAAGTCTTATGTACAATATGTACATATTGGTATGCTCCCTCCTTGATGAAATTAAAATAAATAAAAACAAGAATACAATGTTGAGTTGTAGTTGTATAAATTAATAATTATTTTTGAACATTTTGTGACTTTTTATATTGTTTGAATACGTATCTTTAGGTATGGTGAGACATAACTTACCCTATGCTTTATTCCTGTGGTTTTAATTGGCAAGGTATTGTAGTTGAGAAAGGCTGGACAATGGACATGACACTAACACTAACACATGTTTCCTCACAGGGACCTGCACAGGGACCATCGTCTGCCTGCATCAGTGCCAAGAGACCCTACCAACGAATCGCCGCTCTCCAGCATCATTGGCGTTGATGGACGTTTTACTCGTGCACTCATTTTTTGAATATTTATTTTAATTTATTTGTCATTTTAATTTATGACGACAGACACCACTACGAGATGGGTCCTGGACTCCTAGTATTATTTATGTCAGTACACATAAATGTGTTCTTATCGGACGACAGACACCACTACGAGATGGGTCCTAGTATTATTTATTTATTTTACAGTAATGCTTCTTTTGTTTATGTCAGTGTTGTTCATTATGTTGTTTATGTCAGTACACATAAATGTGTTCTTATGTGTTCTTATCGGACGACAGACACCACTACGAGATGGGTCCTAGTATTATTTATTTATTTTACAGTAATGCTTCTTTTGTTTATGTCAGTGTTGTTCATTATGTTGTTTATGTCAGTACACATGAATGTGTTCTTTTCGGACGACAGACACCACTACGAGATGGGTCCTAATATTATTTATTTATTTTACAGTAATGCTTTAATCTTTTGTTTGTCATTTTCACATGAATGTGTTCTTATCGGACGAGACACCACTACGAGATGGGTCCTAATATTTATTTATTTTACAGCAATGCTTTAATCTTTTGTTTGTCATTTTCACATGAATGTGTTCTTATCGGACGAGACACCACTACGAGATGGGTCCTAATATTATTTATTTATTTTACAGCAATGCTTTAATCTTTTGTTTAATAAATAATGCATTTTATATGATCATATATAAAGCTTCATCTCTTTATTTCCTTCTCTTTGGTTTTACTGTGAAATATAATATGTTGCTCTTTCCAGTAACTGAAGATTGGCCATATCAAGTGTAGAAAAATGTCTACACTGTCTGAGTTCGAACTGTTAACCGTACTGCCTTCATTTTTCCATATGTATACATATAGATATTCAGACATTCTTATCCAGAGATTTACAAGTGTTTATTGAACTAGTCCAGTGCCTTTTCATGTAAAGGACCCTCGATGAATTCAGCCATGGCATGCCCATGGACGCCCATCTTCTCCCAGAAGTAAAGCTGTTTAAAATGTCCCCTTAAACGATATTCAAAGATATAATGAAATGTGCAGGCATATTTGATTTGGGGTGTGAAGTGTGAACGTGTGCCGAATTTTGAGTGGCAGCAATCTTGTTTTGCACAAATTTTCAAGATAAAAACAAAGATCCTAACATTCTCTGAAAATGCACAAGTGGGCCCTGATTCCCCCTAAAACATGGTTGAGAACTACTACAAAGTTTGTAATTTAGGGCTTTGAGAGGGAGTGTTTTTCTACGATGTTCCATCATGTGGTATTTTAATGTAGCTACTGTATAGGCAGCAGGACCAGTGTGTGTGTGGGAGGGGGGCATTATGACAACTTGAAGAGTAATGAAGCGTACCGGTCACACAAAACACAGCACAACTGCACTACCTTCCATTGGTCTGTAGATGGCAGTAGTTGACAGGTATAAAATAATCATAGCAAAGTAGTAAGAACCACATGCCCACCACTTGGAGCGAGCGCTCTAGCAGGGAGCATACACACCAGCCGATGTGTCTTCTAAGACAACATTGATTGATTTAAATATATATTAACAGTTTGCAGAATTACAGTACATTTCAAGCCCAAACTCAATACAAAAGACTTAACTGTGAGTGGACGGCCCAATTAAGCATTACACTTGTTTACAAGAGGGTCCACCATGTTCAATTCATCAAAGAAGACAAACAACTTCTTATTGTACATTGTGTCTCTCGGAAATAGTTCAGGTTAGTGACTGACAGTGGTGAACAGGTGATGGTCACTCCGGGTCAGGCAGTTGACCATATACGGAGAGGAGGCAGAGACAGAGAACCTTTGTGGTATCTTTACTGAGACATTGATGAGTGTGCTGTACAAAGTAAACAAAAATATACAATATTTGGAATTATAAACATATCCAATATCTAAATAAATAGCATTCAATATTTCAATTAATATTCAAGATTGGCAATAATAAATCATAATAATCATAATCATCAGAATATCATATAATACTTAAAGCATCAAATAAGATGACATAAGTATAAGTCAGACTTACTCAGTGTAAGAGCCATTTGAGCCACCATATTGTTTGCCATGATTCCTGTCAATTTGCCAATCTATGTTGCCATGGTTACAGGGAGGGAGGGTATTTAACCCTGGCCCCAATTAGTCTCAGGTGTTGCCAGTGGCAGAGGTTCATGAGGGCTGATGATCTGTATCCTATCCTGTGCGTTTGATGGTTTATATTATGTTTATTTTGTATGACAAAGTATAGGACTTTAGCAGCTAATAAATATAGTTTAATTTCTACTCAACGGACATTGTTGGACATCAGTTATTTGATCACACGTCTGAACTTCCTCGGCAACCAGTATCACCCAAGTATAGGGTCTTGGGCGTTACACTCAGGATTAAATGTGAGAAACTATTTAAGCAGGATAAACATTTCATCATATATTAAATAATCAATAAACATAACTTAAATGCACTGCTTAGGATTTCAGGTCAGAACAAACAGTTAAAGTGGTCGAGCTACAGCTCAACCATATGTGCAGTCCATAATACATTGTGGTACATTGTCCCTTAATGTGTGCGCATCAACCCCCACTGTACAGGGGAGAACAAACAGTGGCTAAATGATCCAAACTTACGTTGGTTCTTGGACTCACACAGGTTGGAGGGTTGCAGAAGGTGGTAGAAAGGTGGAGGTTTAGGTTTGGGAGACAGGCAGCAGTGGTTTGGTGATCTGGGCTTGAGGAAATGAGTGCAGCTAGGCCACTTATATAGCCTCCCACACCTGTGTGTGGCCAGGGAACAACCTGCCATTCAATCAGGCTTGATTTGGTGTCGGTGCCTCTCCATGAGCCTTTTGACACCCACCATCTCCGCATCCAGCACTGTCTGCGTTGGCGGCCGCCTCACCTGGAACGTCCAGAGCTTCTTCCACGCCAGCAGTGTCTTCTTCCATGTCATCTTTAAATCTATAGAACATGTTCATGCATGTTTGACACGCCCTGGGGCTGGGCTGTGGTGGCCTCCTCCTCATATTCCTGGCGACTATGGTATTGGCTAGCCTGGATCCAGCCCAAAGATCCCGCCCACTCAAGAAAGCTACAGTCTGATAATAAGGCTAGCCCCCTTTCTGAAACCAGCTCCTCGCCACTCGCCCTACACACTTGCCCTCGATATGCACGTTCACGCGAGGCTGCGCCATATTAAGTGTCGTCCGAAACCAAGCCGCCTTGAGTGGAAGTGGCTTATAAAGCCCTCAAGAGCGAGTCTGTGCCGATCTAGACTCGATTGCCTTGTGCAGCCCTGCTCTCTGTCCGCATGGAAACCGCAACCTACAAATGGAAGTACCACCACAAATAAATGATAAATAAAAAAATCTTCATCTGATGCAGAATAGACAACGCTCCAGCTGATGTTCACAAGGGCTCTTTATTTACCCCACCGTGAAAAACTATAAATGAAACCACACAAACAAAACAACTTTTAACACAATGATTTATAAACACCATGGATGTATATGACATGTCATTTTTGACAGTCACGCTGTATTTCCTTTTTCCATATGAATGAAATCCACATGTCACACAAACATACACGATGCAATGCAATATAACTGTAGGCCTACAAACAAAATAAAAGGTAACACAATTGCATGATGGTAACCATGGCAACAAATGGTGTCTGTTTCCTGTTTCTGCACAAGGAGGGCGAGTGTATTTCCAAACAGTTTTTTATACCCAGCACCCTAATCAAGGGAACTTGATTCAGCTGGAGGGGCACTTCCTGACGAGGGAACCTCCCGAAAGCACTTCAAGTCAAGGGACTGGTTTCAGAAAGGGCCTAGGTGTTGGCAGCATTTAGCTCCTTAATTTTGTCAGCCGTGCTTTGCCAGATCTTCTGTTGGAGGACGTGCCGCATACCCCATGCAAAAAGAGTGAGATGGGAATAAGGAGTGTAAGCATGAACTCCAGTAAATAAACAACAAGGTAAATAGTCACATCAATAGAATGCAGAGAGAATGTATAGTAAGTAGCCTTGCCGAGCCATGAGGCCCATAGGGCAGGAGCCTATCTCCTGTTTCTGTAGCGTGAGGCAGCTTGATGTACAAGTACACCCCCTGGACATGACGCTAGTATGTCGCAGGGACTTACCCCCAATCCAACCCTTGATGCTGAGTGTCAAGCAGGGAGGCACCAACTCACCTGTGGCTGTCGGGGTGCTTCTCCCTGTGAGGCAGTCACTGGCACCGTGCTCAGTTTAACCCTGGGGTTCTTGGGATCGTGGACCAAGCTGCACATCCAGGTCCGGTTGTCTTGAGCAACCTGTGTGAGGAAATGTAGACAATTGTAACTTGAGACAATTTCCTTAAATAAATTGAAGTCCTTTGAATTTTCTTATAGACAAAATGATGTAGTTATGTAGACTTCCCGAAATAGGCAGTACGCTCACTCACTGAGATTGTAGATCTGCTATTGTTTGAATATACAAAGTATAGAATAGGGTTAATGCATTTTTTTCCTCTGACCTTCGAGTCTTCGAGGGAAAATACCCCGCTTGAAGCTGCCGGGATCCCTGGAGTCGAAGATGAGTTCTTCCATGTTGGTGTCATACTCATAGATGACTCTGAACTCGTAGAGTCCAATCCAGTTCCCAGGCAATTTGGAGTTGTGAGGTTTTCCCATCTGGAGCATAACCTTCTTGAGGAACCAGCCGAAAGTCACATGATGGTCCTTCTCCTTCTCCTATAATAATACATATCTACAAAGTAGTCACTAAAATGTTCAAATAATTGTAATAACCTTCTTGAGGAACCAGCCAAAAGTCACATGATGGTCCTTCTCCTTCACCACCACGGGGTCGAAGTATTGTAAAGTGATGTTGTCGAATCTCGCGACTACTCTATTGCCACCAGCGCGAGTAGTCACTAAAATGTTCAAATAATTGTAGTGGAGTAAAAAAGTACAATATCTGGCTGTGTAGTAGAGCAGAAGTATTAAGCTATTGAAAAATGGACACACTCAAGTAAAGTGAGAAACAAATCTAGTGTACTAGTGTTCCACCATGTACATACCGGTACTTGAAGGTGCTCGGTCGAAGCCCTTTTCAGAACCATCCTGATTGCCTGGGGGTTGTTGGGGTCCTGGATCAGAGCTGAAGTCCAGGTGAAGCTGGCAGCTGCAGCATCCTGTGGGAGACATTTGTAAATTAAGCAAATTCGCTTCATACATTGAAGTGCAAGAAATATTGAATTGATAATTTAATTGAGGATTCAAAAGTTAAAAAAATAGCAGAACTACAAGCTCGAAACGCACTTGCATATCTGTTATTTTAGATACTATTGTGACTCGCAGGACACTACCAGAGGCACCAAGATCACAAGGACGTCCCATACTAACATATGTGGATGTACTCAAGAAAGATGCACGAGCGCAAAGCACCAACAAGCTGGCCGGATGTATGGAGAACCGGGATGACTGGAGGCGACCTAGAAGAGAGTGTGAAAATTGAATTGAGGATTAAAAAATAGTAGATCTACAAGCTTGAATCGCACTTGCTGATCAAGTAGGGCATTAATTTACGAAAAACACAAAAAGTTAAAATATGGAGATATGGTTTCTGCCCAACAGGCAACAGCCATATATATATATATATATATATATATATATATATATATATATATATGGGGCCATTTTCTTTTTTTTAACTATTGATTTGAAAAATAAATAAATGACACTTAGCCAGGAGCCACTTCTCCTTAACGTGGAAGAGGTTCATCATGGCATGCATCCAGTACAGATGCTTCCAAGATTAGCAATAATAAATAAATCATATTCATAAAAATCATAAATCAGAATATCATATAATACTTATAGCATCAAATAAGATTACATAAGTATACGTCAGACTTACTCAGGATTAAATGTGAGAAACTATATTTAAGCAGGATAAACATTTCATAATATATTAAATAATCAATAAACATAACTTAAATGCACTGCTTAGGATTTCAAGTCAGAACCAACAGTTAAAGTGGTCGAGCTACAGCTCAAAACATATATGTGCAGTCCATAATACATTGTGGTACATTGTCCCTTGATGTGTGCTCATTAACCCCCACTGTCCAGGGGAGAACAAACAGTGGCTAAATGATCCAAACTTACGTTGGTGGTTCTTGGACTCACACAGGTTGGAGGGTTGCAGAAGGTGGTAGAAAGGTTTGGGAGACAGGCAGCACGCCGCAGCAGCAGTGTTTTGGTGATCTGGGCTTGAGGAAATGAGTGCAGCCAGCTAGGCCACTTATGTGCGTGGCCAGGGAACAACCTGCCATTCAATCAGGCTTGATTTGGTGTCGTCGGTGCCTCTCCATGAGCCTTTTGACATCCGCCATCTCCGCATCCAACACTTCTTCAAAGACAGCAATGTCTGCGTTGGCGGCCGCCTCACATTGGAACGTCCTTGTCCCCGTCCCGAGCTTCTTCCACGCCAGCAGTGTCTTCTTCCATGTCATCTTTATAGATAGAGCATGTCTGTCCAGTGTCCATGCATGTTTGAAACGCCCTGGGCTGTGGTGGCCGCCTCCTCATATCCCTGGCGACTATGGTGTTTGGCAGCATTTTAGCACCTTCATTTTGTCATTTAAAAATTGGAGCTGGCACACAAGGGACTGAAGGGAGTTGTGGCTCAACACCACGGCTGATCCCACCGAAGCCAAGCTGGCAAGAACTTCCTCCCTGCCCTGCCAACCTGCGGACATTGGCCTAACATTGGCAGCCGTGCTTTGTGACTGAGATTTTCTGTTGGAGGACGTGTCGCCTACAGTAGAACCGAGTAGCCGTGGACGGTGTTGTGGCCTCAGCTGCATGGAGCCTGGAACAAACATTTTCCCCGGCCGCGGTGGCGCACGCATCGTGTGAGAGAGATTGTTGGCGTGTTGAGTTTGGTTGACAAAGTGTCCTGAGTCCTGCGTGGTGACGGTGAGTAACTTTAGTGTAAAGTGTAGCTTGCTTCGGTTATAGGCCTAATCACAAAATGGCAAAATATGAATAATTGTGCGGCTTCCACAATAACACACACTACTAGTGTGTACAGTAAGTAATCCTTTACATATTTTAAAAACTGTTCCTCAGCTCTCACCAAGAAGATGGATGGCATGGCATGATGTTGCAAGATGAAGGACTGCAGTGTGGAAGAACATCACAAATCACCTCTGGGTCAGCAGCAGCATGCGGTTCCTCCAGTGGATGAGTGGAGAGGAGAGAGGACACTTTGAAGTGGATGTCTTACCAACAACACCCAGACATGTCACGCCTCCATGAGAAGGCCTCCATGAGAATCCACTCTTCGTCCCAAGTGCCTCGCCCAAGGGTTTGCATTTGTCAATATTTTTTATTTTTCAATTTCATTTTTTACAGTCTGGTGGTTTAATTTTTTCAAACTAAATATGTAATAATACCTGATGTGCAAAATAAGTAGGCTACCATTTACAAACAAAATATGAAAGCATATTTTTACAAAATAACATGCCTATACTGTTGAAATTTATTGAAAACAAAAGATGAAAGCATTACTGTAAAATAATACTAATACTAATACTCATCCTGGTTTCGTGTCAGTGGGAATCCTGAGTCCAGTCTGAGAGCAAGAAGGCCGATCTACAAGTCCTTTTCTTTTAATTTAAACCGAGTAACTTAAATAGAGTGAATTGAGTCAGACCGAGAGCAAAAACAGCCGATCTACAAGTCCTTTTGTTAGAGTATTAAATGGAGTAGGTTAAATTAAATGAAATTCTATAAGAGTCGGTCCGCTTTCCTTTCTTTCTATGAGAGCGAAATGGTCTGACAGGGCAGTGTATAGGAAATCAACTTGCAAGGGGAACACACACACAAAAACTAAATAAGAAAAATAACTCGCCACAAGGGGGCCGAAGTGGAAAGTCCTTGTTGTGAGAATCCTTTGAGCTGCTCCATTATGGTGCAGAGGGGGGACTTTTTTCTTTTAAATAGAGTGAATTAAATCAAATGAAATCGTGTGAGAGAGTGAATGAGAGTGGTTTTGTAAGGGTGGATATCTTACGTTTGAAGCAGGCAGGCAGTGGTCGTCTTGTTAGCCTTGTTGTAGTAAGGACTCCTGTCAGTTATTATAGTGGAAAAAGAGAGGGATGGAGGGTGATGTAGAAAGAGAGTTTGAGGGGAAAAGGAACAAAAATAATGCATGGGAGGGGGGGAGGAGGGGGGGGGGAACAGGGACAGTGGCATTTTAGTTAGGTGAAAGTCCTGGTTGGATATGAGGTGATCTGTAGGGAGGTTCAGGTGGCCGTGGACGGCGTGGCGATGTGGGTGGCGACTGAAGGGATGGGGGGGGGAGGACGAGGGGGAGAAGGAGAAGAAGGGGGGGGGGGGGGGACGGTCCCCGGTGTGGTGGGGGAGGAAGAGGGGTCCAAAAGGCGGTGGGGACGTGAGTTTTGGTCACCTGGGCAGTAGGGCGTAGTCGAGGTCACGTTGCGCGAGAGCGCAGGCAGCGTCCCAATGCTCCTCGGGATTGGGGCAGGACCGATGACGGAGCATCATAATCAGCGTGTTGATTTTGTCTCGGTAGTGAGCTTCCAACACCGGGTAACAACTATAGAGACACACACGGGAAGCCTCCTGAATACTAATACTAATACTTCAATGGACTAGGACCCATCTCGTAGTGGTGAACGATAAGAATTTAACCGAAATATCTAACATGTGTACTGGAATAAATAATTACTCACGTACCAGTATTCAAAAGTACAAATTGTCTAAATGCATTGCTGTATTTACAGTAAATATAGAACATTTCTCCAAAATATGTAAATAAAAAACACATTTTCAGAAATAGTGAAAATAGCAGATGGAGTGAGTCAAGTGCTGGCAAAACAATATATAATATATATATATAAATAAAAATGTACTGTAGTACACAAGTAAACGTCCATAGTTACTGTCCATCAATGCCAATGATTCTGGAGAGCAGTGATTCATTGGTAGGGTCGAAGTCTCTTGGTACTGAACGACGTTAAACTCACCAACATTGCAACTGTAGGGAAAGCTTGAATTATCCTCTTTCAATCTGCAAAGCATTTGTTTCATAACAATCCACCATAGACATGTTATGAGCTACTTTCTGTGCAGTGTTGGACTTTGGAAGCATTTGCGCTGCTGACTCCTGCATTATGTGCAAATTCGAAACGGGTGGTACCCAGGGCCGTTCAGTGACTTCGAGTGCTTCCAAACTCCAAGTGCGGTGCTCGTCAAAATCCTCCATTTTTGCAGCGCCTTGTATAGCTCACCATGTGCGGCGAACTCAAGGATCAGAAAGATTTGTGTGTTTTCATGGAAGTAGTGCGGTCAGGCTGACTGAGTGGGAATAGTCACATTGCAAAGTTAACAATGTCCCAAATGTTTACCTTTTAAGAGAAATACTAATAATGGCAATATCAATTCAATTCAAAGGAGCTTTGTTGGCATGAGAAAACAATATCCACACTCACAATTTGCTGCTATTTCGAGTTAAAGTATAAAATGTATAAGATAATAATACTACATACCGGTATGTGTGTATATTAGTCTTTTTTATATGGTAGGTAGTGGTGGATATAGTGGCAGAGGACACAGCTATTTGAGAACGACACTGTGAAGTTATCTGCCTGTAGAAGGCGCAGACAGCATTCTCCTTGCACCGGTCCAAGAATTTCGACCTCTTCTTCCTCTCTGCTTCCTCTGTCACCTGTGGTGTCTCTTCGGAATGCCCCCGGCCATCCATTCAGAAAAGAACCCAGATCCCAAACAACATAGCTATAGGGATTATTTTTTGAGGGGCGCCATCTTAAATTCATGTAGATGAGCCAATCTGATATTTTCGTCCTGCACAAAGACCTGTGGTCGCAATTATTTCATTTAATTTAGGAAAGTATCACATGGATGTGCGGATCTCTACATTTCAACATCCCCAGACCTTCGAGTCTTCGAGGGAAAATATCCCGCTTGAAGCTGCCGGGATCCCTGGAGTCGAAGATGAGTTCTTCCATGTTGGTGTCATACTCGTAGATGACTCTGAACTCGTAGAGTCCAATCCAGTTCCCAGGCAATTTGGAGTTGTGAAGTTTTCCCATCTGGAGCATAACCTTCTTGAGGAACCAGCCGAAAGTCACATGATGGTCCTTCTCCTTCACCACCACGGGGTCGAAGTATTGTAAAGTGGTGTTGTCGAATCTCGCGACTACTCTATTGCCACCAGCGCGAGCTACCACTCCCCAATGGTCGTTCACTTGGACGACGAACTGGATCTCACCTGGGTGCCTCAGAACTGATATGTTCCTGAGGGCATAGATATCGGTCCGCGGACCAGGTGCGCGTCTTGGGGGCCTCGGCACGCGGTGGTGGTGGTGGTGGTGGTGGGTCCCGGCCATCCTCTTAATCATGCCCCCAGTTCAGATAATAAAAACCACAAGTCCTATTCCATTATTGTCTCCATCAGGCCGACGGCATGGGGGGAGAGTGTAACTGCTCCTAAACCATCTTCATCTGGTGCAGAAATAAGACAACGTCCCAACTGATATCGAGAGGGCCTTTTATTTATCCCGTAGCCTCATTCCACTCAGTACAGTGGGAGTCCCGGGTCCAGTTCGAGAGTCTGCGAGTCCTTTTCTTTTTCAGATTAATTTAATTTAAAGCGGGTGCCTTGAATAGAGTGAAATGAGTTTGGTGACCCGCCACAAGGGGGCCAAAGTGAAAAGTCCTAGTTGTGAGAATACTTTGAGTTGCTTCATTATGTTCGCAGAGGGGGGGCTTTTTTCTCTTTTTTATATATTTAAATAGAGTAAACTGAATAGAGTGAGTTTGAACCCAATGTAATCGGTGGGGGAGAGAGAGTGAATGAGAAAACCGCCTCAGTTTGGTTATGTGAGGTGAATGTCTTACGTTTGAAGCAGGCAGGCAGTGGTAGTCTTGTTGGCTTTATTGTAGTGAGGACTCCTGTCAATTGTAGTAGTGGAAAAAGAGAGGGATGGAGGGTGATATACAAAGATAGTTTGGGGGGGGGGGGGGAAGAAAGGAAAACAAAAGTAACGTATGGGAGGGGGGGAAAAAATAAAATAAAAAGGGGACAGTGGAATTTCAGTTATGTGAACATCCTGGTTGGATCTGAGATGATCCGTGGGGAGGTTTAGGTGGCTGTGGACGGCGTGATGATGAGGATGGCGACTGAAGGGATGGGGGGAGGAGGACGAGGGGGAGGGAAGACGGTCCTGGGTGTGGTGGGGGAGGAAGAGGGGTCCAGAAGGTATGGGGGACGTGGGCTTTGGTTAATCGAACTGTGCTGGACAGCAGGGTGAAGTTAAGTTCGCGTTGCGCGAGGACGCAGGCAGCGTTCCAATGTTCCTCGGGATTGGGGCAGTGTTGGTAACGGAGCATCATTATTAACGTATTAATTTTATCCCGGTAATGTGATTCCAAAATCGGATAACAGGTATGTAACCACGCGCTGGAAGCCTCCTGGAGTCGTGCGACCGTATGTTCGCTAGCGCTGTTAGGTGTAACAGACCGCGCCGCTCTCTCTGTTCTGGTCGAATAGTCGCTAGGTAGGACCTGTTGACATTTGAAACGCGATAACTCCAGCATGCGGTGGCTTGCTTTTAGGAGGGAGGTTAGCCTAATTATGACGTAGGGTAGGACTTGTTCAGCTTGAGTTCGGGGGGGAGGGTGTGGGCGTGTGCGGGGGGGGGTAGTCACGGGTGAACGAGGTACTCGGAGCTTGCGGGGACATACATGGGCCCGGAGAGAATCTAGCTTCGGTGTGGTCGCTGGTCTCATACTCTATTTCGGAGAAGGGGCGATGGGGTGAACGGACGCTTGGGTCCGTAGTGTTAGATGTGGGTCTGACGGGGGGAGGAGGAGAGGGGGGGAGGGGAGAAAGGGGTAAAGTTCCCGGATCGTAGAGCTCTGGTATGGATACGAAGAAGGCGGGGTTCTTAATCGGGGTCACGTCCCGGCTACGGGAAAAGGGATAGGGGGTATACTGACGGTCCACAACGTTCCTGGAGGTCACGGGAGGCACATCGGGGGGGAGGGAGGGAGGAGGGGAGGGGTGGTACTGAAGGGCTCCCTGGGGTTGGGAACGTGAAAAACTGCAAAGAAATCACATAACAATATTATTTTAAGCACAAAGAAATATGAATGTCCTTGTCAGTCGATCATGATGTCCGTATTATATAAACAACACAATGAAATGTACACAAACAATTAAACGATACAATGGCAATATAACTTTTACAGACAAACAAAACAACTGGGAACATACCGTATGCGCCTTCTGCACAGACTTTTAGGAGTTCAGTTAAGTTCTTATCTTTTGTGGAGACTCTCTGACATGAAAGAGCTCCTCTCTTCACCTCTGCTCTGTTTGTTCTGCCCAAACCCAACAGGTGATTGAAATTAGGTGATTAGCTGCTTAGGTAAGCCTAACCTGCCCCTGAAACAGACGGACCACAAATACCGAGCACAGTAGATGGCGCTTTCTCACCTTGCATTTACCATACAAACACCCAAATAAACATGCATATAATGTTCACATATTATACACCTTCAGAACGGTAAGCAATAAAATAGAACATTACAAAATACCCATTGCTGGGACAGCTACAGAGAGTATGTTTTGCACTCCGTCCGTCTGTGTACAGCTCATCTCTGCCTTGCAGCATGAACCCTTATAGTAGCAGTGTCCCAATTCCACAGTTATGGCAGACAGGTTCCATACGTACATTTCTTAAGTTTCTGCATCATGGTCTGTTGCTTCTGGAATCTCCAACAGTACGTCCATGATCGGTGGCTGTGGTAGTGTTGGTATTTCCTAGGTGTACATAAATATGCACCAATGGCAGCAGTCTCAGGAGATATGGGATGGGAACCTTGTGAGGTCAGATGGAAGGTCTGCACTGCCAGGTTGTGGAACATAATTAGTCAACATGAATGATAATAGACTAACGAAGGAAGCATTTAATTGGGACAAACGGAATGGACCCTGGATAGAGGACATTTGATAATGTTCTGTGAATATGGAGTTGACGATGTTACTCAGATTAGAACAAGTTAATATTGTAACAACTAAAGGAGATGCTTTCTTTTTTTCTTTTTACATTTTCATCCCACAGTACTTTTGGAATTGTCTTTTTTATTGTAGGGCCAGAGAAGACTTGTTTAATAATATTAACTATGCTTATATGTTGGATACCAATGACTCACAACTTGACGATGTTACTCAGATTAGAACAAGTTAATATTGTAACAACTAAAGGAGATGCTTTCTTTTTTTCTTTTTACATTTTCATCCCACAGTACTTTTGGAATTGTCTTTTTTATTGTAGGGCCAGAGAAGACTTGTTTAATAATATTAACTATGCTTATATGTTGGATACCAATGACTCACAACTTAACTGTTTTGTTTATTGTTGAAAAATATGTATTTAAACTGTCAAACTAAAGCCTTTGTTGTTCTGTATCAATGTTGTACAATATTTTTTTTAATATTGTATGTCCATAACAGAAAATGAATGGCTATATTAAACATTGTTTCTGTAAACTACAAATAAATATTCAACCATCTTTTTAACCAATATTTTGTATGATACATTGTCATTTACTATCAATGGCTAAAGCCTATGAGTAAAATGTTATTGCACTAAGGCAGTGATACTCAACCTCAGGCCCGCGGGCCACATCAGGCCCGCGGGACCATTATGACTGGCCCACCAATGAAAATCTAAAAAAAAGAAGAAAAAAAATCTGGAAAATGAAATAAAAATAAATAAATCTGAATGAAGTTATCTTTAATTACATTATTATAAGTAATACTATTAGAGTTGTACTATTACTCAAACGAAAATAAAAGCTTGGGGGGGGGGGGGGGGTAGATGCAATGCAAATGAAAGACATATACTGTGTATCCCTATTCCCTGACATAATTTTATAGCTAAACGGACAGAATTCTATTTTATTTGAATGATGAAACCCAGCTGCCATTAATAGTTGGAAATGGAAATTGCGGAAATGGTGGAAATGGAAATTGCGGAAATTGTAATTGCGGAAATGGTGGAAATGGAAATTGCGGAAATGCGGAAATGGAAATTGCGGTAATTGCGGAAATGGTGGAAATGGAAATTGCGGAAATTGCTCTTCACTTATAGCTATATCTATTTTCAGGTAGATTGTTTTATTTTACTCAGTCAGCCATATCACTACTCATTTTTTTTCATGAAAAAGGTCATAGCTGGGTAATCTATTTTCAGGCAAATTGTGTTTATTGTATTTTATTTTACTCAGCCATAACAATTTATTTTCTGTTAACCAACTTGCTGGCTGGCAATTGAAAGAGAGAAGTTATCAAGTATCATTAATGTCGTAATTTTATCTACTGGCCCCTGGCCCCTTGCCATTTTTGTAATGTGGCCCACAGGTAAATCTATTTGAGTATCCCTGCGTACAGAATTATTGTTCTTGCAGTCATACGATCACTGAATTGTCTATAAAAATTAAATGCAGTATATACTGATTTGCTTTTTCTTTCTTTACTGTTTTCATTGTGTTCAATCATTAAGTAAAATAAGACTCAGTGTTTATTAAAACAATTTTACTAATACTGCCAAAGAGTAAAAAAAAAAAAGTCATGTACAGACATGACGAAGAAAACCACACGATTTTCTTTACATTTGATGTATCAAACAATCATACAAAAATGCACTTTTACATGGAAATGTGTTCACCGGCACAGCTGACAACACAGCTGACGAGGACCATTATGGAACTGGACAATAACACTGGTGTAGCTATTGTTCTATCTACATACATGAACACATGGCATTGCAATAGCAAAGTAAACAATGTAAAAATTAGTGCATCGTTAAAAACGAAAAAAACAAAACTGTATCAAAAGTAACAATCACTCAACACCGAATTTCAGTTTCCGTAACTCATAGAGATACTAGATATGCGTCAAAAACCATGTCTGCTCACAGCCTAGGTATTTGTGTAGGTATGTGTGCGTAAAGGAAATGTTCTGTGTGAACAAATGTACGTGTACTGTACATAATACTGCTGCAAAAGAAAAGTAAAGTGATATTAAAGAGTAAATAAGATCTTCGCCACATGTAGATCTCTGTAATATGTATCCAACATGTAGAAAGGTTTGAAAGACTCATTTGGAGAGATGCTTAATTATAGCAAAGAAGAAAACGTGTAGGAAATGAATAACCGATGCACAAACGACTACAGTCATGTCAACTGTATAATGTGTAGGAAATTAATAAGTGCTGCAAACGACTACAGTCAAGTCTGACTGTATGTAGTCTAGGTCGGAGGCGAGTCATGTCCGTCCCGGGCCTGCACCGGATGAGCACTACACTTCATTTCATGGGCATTGACACATCTAGAATTGTTCCCTTGGCAGGTGAATCATCCCCTACTCAAAGAAGAGAATGCTAACCTTGTTAGTTCAATACAGGATATCCGCATTAAGACCCTCAAGTCAGGCTCTGTGTCCCGGGTGTCTTGGCTTCGGCCACCGGCTGCCTGTAAGGGTTTGGTTAGTGATGCTATGACTCAATCCCACTATTCCACAAAGGGCCCCCATCAGTCAGCCAGAAAGGATGACATCCAAAGCACACATGACCTTTTTAGCAGAGCAATATCTCAGAGTCTCTCCGAGGGATGAATGCTTGCTTGATCTCAACTCACAATGACTCTTGTTCAGTTCACACCCTCGTCCCTACATCCCTTAACTGGGGTTGGCTGGGTCTTGTTAAATGTACATATCAAAGCTCTGACAATTGCACTCTTACCCATAGACCGGTCTGTTGGTTACGCTGCCCCCTGCAGACAGGAGAGTCATGGTCAAAATCTGCAACCATTTCCCTGGTACAGTATAATCCAGTTAGTGTAAGTGTCAATGTAACACTGAGAAAGTAAAAATGGTACACTCAGAAACACTTTCAATATGTTATCCGTAATTTGGGCATGTCATGTTTTCAAAAATGTCAAACATAGCCAAGTGTCTCAAATTTGTGATGCAACCCATTGTGAACTGGTAGTTTGGCTATTTTTGTGCGACACCAGTGGAAGTACAAAATAGGACTCAACGGATACATCGACGGATTGTACTGTGTAACTAATTACTATGAAGTTAGCCGAGTAATATTGTTCACAATCATATTGCAGGACCTCTGTATTATATCACCAAGGCAGGCCTCTCTCCTCCTCTGGTCCTTTCAAGGCTTGCCAAAACTGTGTCGATCCAGAGAGCACGGCCCCTTTACAAAAGCTGTCATCGTCCATCAACTCTATTGGGCCTTAAATTAACTGTAAGTGGTCTTCTGAAAGCCAAACAGGGGGAGTTGAGCGAAGGCGCTGGACGCGAAGGGCCCGGGCCGTGCCTCCCCGAAACGGCAATCCTGCTTAGTACATTGCACAATGAGATTATCACAACATTATCATCATTTATCTGTGACGCCTCGGTATGTAACTCTCCTGTTACCATAACACACGTCGTCAGTTTTTCCCTTCATTATCATTCCAGTTACTTTCACTGATCACACAATTTCACAGATTTCAACAAGAAACCTTCATTGTTGTTGTTATTTCTCTGGCAGAAACAAACTGCAGGGCGAAGGCAAACATCTAAAGTTTAAAAAAAGAGAGAGAGAGAGGGGGGGGGAAAGACAACATCCCCAAGACGCTACCATGATGTAAAAGTGTCTGTCACAGTGCACTGTGTGGTAATAAATACAGAACATAAATACTTTACATGTACCTGAGCCCAGACTCATAGCACCATTCAGAGACAGAGCACCGAGGGGAGACCGCTCTCCTCTAACCTTTTTTCTTCTTCTTCATTTTCAAAAACTCACGAGAAGCCAACATCTTGTTAAGGGTTTTTTTTCTTCTTTTCCAGGAGTTTTCATAGTGCAAAAAATTGTAATGTCTTTATATCGCAATAAAATCCATGTCCCTTTCCAGGCAGCGAGCTCACTCTCAGCTGCTGTATTTGATGTTGGCGATTATACGAGGCTTTGGTAGTGTCGGGGGTTGCTTGGCACCCGGTCTGGAGGAGAGACGAGAGAAAGAAACCTTTTTTTAGTCTTTTTCAAAAAATGACAATGATCTCTTTGTCTGTAAAATACACAATCACGGTCGGGGGACACGTTCCATCTGTACATTTCATTCATCATGTTTGTTCTCTGTAAATGAAAGCCTTGTTCAAATACTTCATCGCATGACAGGATCGTGCAAACGTGGAGAGAATAGCCGATGTATAGCCCTGAAGTGATCTAAAGCAGTGGTTCTCAACCTGTGGGTTGGGACCCCCCCCACATGATTTTGGGGGTTCCCCAGATGACAATTTAAGGACTTTAAAGACCTTTTAACAACCAAGAAAGAAAGTACTGTATCAAAAGTACTCAACAAACTATACTTAGTATACTGTAACAACTGGTGAAACATTGGCCAAGTTATCAAATAATATAAGAAAGGTAAGAATTGTGGAAAATAGCAGATCTACAAGCTCAAAACACCACGCAATGCAAGGCGTTGTAGATCTGCAATTTTCACAATATTCATCTGTGGAATCGAGTCAAACAAAATGGAATGCCTCAACTCCTACATTCCAAATGCTTGTCAGGGAATTGGGGAGGGGTGGAACCTCAGTTCAAATTTTGGGGTGTCACCACCTGAACAAGTTGAGAACCGCTGATAGGGCAAACCAATGATGACGGCTGAGAGAGTCACCTGTTGTTGGGCTGCGGCAGCGGGCGGACGGGTCTGGGCACGCCGGGGACCATCATGGCCGCATGGCCGCTGACCGTAGACGGGCCTTGGACCACCGAGGGTCCGTGGCGGTCCCCGGCGGCACCCTGCAGCGCCGCAGAGGGGCTTCGTACCAGAGGAGAGCTCCGTCCCAGGGGGTCCGCAGGCAGGGGCTTCTGGGGAGGCAGGGGTTTCTCCAGCTCCTGGTCGGAAAGACGGACACACACACACACACACACACACACACACACACACACACACACACACACACACACACACACACACACACACAAACAGTGGTTCTCAAAAACTTTCTAAAATTGTACATTGTATCATTGCTTGGAGTCGGACCCCATCTGAAATTATTTTGTGCCGGGGACCTCCTTCTTTGGTCCGCAGACCCCCGTCTGAACGGGTTTTGTGATAGGGACCCCCATACAAGATTTGTGGTGTTCCTTTTTTGTGAGCTTGTACACAGGCTATTTTCAAATAGGGTTTTGTGGTTAAAGTGGGGTCCCCAGTAAGGAGACCCCACTTTGAGAAACACTAAGCCCTAAGAATAAAGACCCGAGAAGCGCCAGCAGGGGGCAGTCAAAGTCAACCCATCAGAGCGGCATTATGCTTGTTGTGTCCGCATCCCTCGGTCACCATGGCAGCAGCAGCAGCGCTGCCCACCGGACATGTGATGAGGAGAGATGTCATGTGGTTCTAATCTTCGCTGATGAGGTCATGGTAAACCCTACCTACTCTACTCTACATCTGGGCTGTGTCTCTCTCTCTCTCTCTCTCTCTCTCTCTCTCTCTTGTCCTTATTCTGCTCTGTTCTGTTCTTAGATCCACTATAGCCTCACTCCAACAATAAACAGTACACAGCAGAGGGTCTTCAACGTTTTCCAGGCCAAGGACCCCCTAGCTGAGAGAGAGAGAGAGATGAAGCCCCCCCCTGCCCACTACATATAAAATTGTGTTGCAGATTAAACGTTTTCATAGATTTCATAACATTGCTCCATAGACCTATTTGACAGCATCAATGTTGTACAAATGTATGTTTTTTGTTAGTTTTTTATACATTAGGTTCTCTATTAATTAACGTTAATGTGTAATTATCAGACAGTTGACCACTTAAAGCCTCAATACTTAAACTTGACCGTTGGCTCTGTGCTTGGTTAGCTCTGGTTTCCCTCTACACCAAACCTCTTTGATCTACAAGCTCACAAAGAATCCTAACACACACAGATTGGGAGGACCCCCTGTACTAGTAACTCTGTGGACCCGCTAGGTTTCCCGGACCCCCTGTTGAGGACCCCTGCAGTACAGTATGAAGGAGGAAAGGACATCCACAGTGTATACGAAGGTAGATACTGTAAGTTACAACATTGGAAAGCTTCTAGATTTGATTTGAGCACTCATAAAAATGTGATCGCATACATTGAAATTTGCACTCGCATGGAATATTCATATAGTACATGCTGCATGTAAATTGACTTGTGTCTGTCACAAAGAATTAACAATGCGTGTTGTGAAACTACACATGTGTGAATACTTTTTCCATGACTTCAAATAAAATGAAAGCACATCTATACTGTATATATGAGAGCTTGTACATTGTATTTGAGCACTCACTCACACGCATGAAATATTCATACACATGTAAATTGGCATATAGAAGTCACAGAGAGCCAACTATTCTTGTTGTGAAACTGTTGATCTACAAGACATTAATGTGTTTCCAGTGACTGGTGGTTTTTGTGCGACTTCAAACTGGGATTACGTCAGTGCGAGGAGTACTGGTTACAAGTTCAAATTTCACTTTGAGTGCTCAAATCAAATCTGCAAGCTCTCGACTTTTGCAACATAATCCATGTTGACAACATAATCGTCCTTTTCCATCTTTACATAATCCTTGTAGGAGCGAGGACGGAGGAGCTATAGGACAGAGTAGGATAAAGGACCTGAAACGCAGCCCTACATCTGGTCTCCATTCGTTCACCTCCTCCTCCTCCTCCTCTCGCAAGAGGCTGGAGAGAAGCCTCCTCAAACATCTCCCTACAGGACAGCAGCCAAGCGGCAGGACCTTGGGAGCTCTGACCAGTTATTTAAAATATCATTCCTTCCACGATCTCACGTCCGACGGTCCTTAACGCAATGTTTCTCTTCTAAACCCTGACGCTCCCCCGGGAGGCTTCTTTATGCCATCCATAAAGTGATTACGACCGGTCGTGCCTCCCCTTTGCATCCATGATGCCAAAAGCCATCAAGATATATACTCCTGCAGCACTTGCTAATAAATCATAACGTTCGCAGCCAGCCGCTTCTTGCGAGGCGGAAGGGGGAGCTCAGATCAATCCAAAAGCATCAGAGGCAACTATCAAATGGTGGTTTAGATGAAGGGCAGACAAATCAAAATATGAAGGGTCTATTAAGGTTAAGCGATGATGATGACGAATAGACATAAAACTCTAAATCTCGACTTCACCCGAGAGTAGCAAAGTCCATTTGACACAGTAAAATCCTGACGGTTTACTTAATTTCCATCTTTACCCTCTCAGAGTCAAACCAACCCTAGCGATCTTGCCGTGCAGTAAAATCACGCAAGTCCAAATGCACGTCTTCCTTTCCCTGTCCCAGAGACGGAGGAAGGACTTTTGGACGTAGGTAAAAGTAGCAATACCAAACAAAAATGCTTTGTAGGAACTAAACGTCCTGCATTTAAGTCAAAGTACAAAATATCTAACCTGACGCTGCCAGATCCAAAAAGCTTGCTACACAAATTTGTTTCACAGCTTATTTGGATCTGGGATCGCGGAAGCAAATTCGATGACGGGGCTGTTTTTTTCAAGATACATGGTAGATGATTGGATGGGAGCGTCTGTCTATCACCGTGTGGGCGTGCAAACACAACCAATCATATCGACGTGTCTATATACCGTCACATCCGCATCCCGCCTTTAGCTCACGCTGATTGGTTCGGTACGAAGCAGATCTGACTCAGGGCTCAACTCCGTCAGAGATCCCAGATGAGTGTTGTGTTGGGGAATATGTTTCCGCAATACCGCCCTCATCTGGCAGCGTCAGGTTACAAAATATCAGCATCAAATACTCAAAGTGAAAGTATGCAGAAATGCTCATTAGAGAATCATAAACATCTTATTGAACTAGAATTGTTGATCATTAACCACTTCATCCGTAATGTGTACTTATTACTGATCTACAAGTTGTACGCTTTGTAAATATGCTATTTTGGGAATATTTTTGAAGATGTCTGATTAACAATCCATGTTATCCATCTATAAATGTCTCTGTACGTCTGTAATCCACGTAACGCGGGAGCTGTTCTCCCCACGGACTTCAAATTCGACACACACGTTTCACTTCCACACCCCCGCGGGGAGTGGAAGGCCCGGTGTCGAGTCGGTCGGACCCACGGTTGTCCAGAACCGCCACAGAACTCCCCGGGCTCTGGACCTGATCACCTCTCTATATCTACATATATGGAACTGGTGTGTTCTGACATCTGCGTGCATTTGCATAGACTCCATATTTGGCCATTCGTGACAAATCACTCCATATATGGAGCATAAAAGGGACACAGACATAATAACTGGGTGGGGAATTCATTTCCAACTTGCATCGTTCCATGTAGGCCAGTGCCCAATGGGCAGGCACGTACCGCTCTAGTTTGATTAATTATTAAGTGCCTAAATCTGCAAACTAACTAGTAAAGCGGTTTAAATTAATTCAGTGCAGTGTTAAGTACAACATTTGCCTCCCAGGTGTAGTGGAGCTGATGTATCAAGTATCAAGAAATGTAGCCCTGGTACAGTGCTTACAGCGAGTCTCTCAATGACGCCCTGTGGAAGAGCCTTCCACAGCCCTCTAGTGATTTTCTCACTCCCGTGCAAGGCTTTACAATTCCCAGTAAGTAAACAAAACGACGTAACTACCCACCGACACAAAGCCTGCTAGACCTTGGTAAAAGTCCATTCTCGAAGCTGGGAAGCGTCTTAGGTCCCCAGCTTCTCTCTAAAATGCACTTTGAGCCATTTGAATACAGCAATGTACCGGACCGCCAACGCCAAGAATATTCTTTTCTACTATGGCATTTCCGGGGTTTGCCTGCGCCGATCATGGTTGGATTAATTTCATTTAATGACTAAAATAGTGCATTTAGAGAGAAGCTGGGGACCTGAGACGCTCCCCAGCTTCGATAATAGACTTTTAACCAAGGTCTAGCAGGCTTTGTGTCGGTGGGTAGTTACGTCGTTTTGTGTATTTGCTGGGAATTGTAAAGCCTCGCATGGGAGTGAGAAAATCACCAGAGGGAAGAGTGGAAGGCACTTCCACAGGGCGTCAGTGAGAGACTTGCTGTAAGCACTGGACCAAGGCTACAAGAAATGTAAATACTCGAGTAAAGTAAAAGCTGTATACCGTTAAAATTGAACTCAAGTATACAGCACTTGAGTAAACATACTTAGTTACTTTCCACCGCTGCCCAGAGCAGAGCCATGCATGGCCAACCCCGCTGGGAGCTGCCAAGCAGCTGCTATAGAGATACCAGCGCTGTCGGCTCCGATGCCAACGGGCACTGCTTTCAATTTCACACTCGCACATTAAAAGAGCGGTGCCTGAAAGGGGAAGAGACGCTTCCTCGTGAGAAATGAGCTTCTTCTCACGTGTTGTTCAAAGTGTCAACACGCTTTTCGATGTGTTTAAACCACCGCCACAACAACAACAACAACAACAACAACAACACAGACGTTTGATCAGAGCAAAGTTCTACTCAAAATGTCTTCAGCAAGCGATATTCCGACGCCTGCTGTCGTGCATTTCGAGAACACACAAGAGCACGTCTTATCGCGGGACGCCGAGTGCATGACACTCTATCCATCACGCTCGCTGACGTGTCGCATTTTTAGAATCACCACCCACTGGGCGTCAGCTGCGACCCTGACCGCTAATCTAGGGAGAAGAAGGGGAAAGTCATTAGCACTTTAACACCCACTTAATTAGGCTGATATTGGGTTGCGGCATTGCGCCTGACCTCCGCTCCCCCGCCCCGGTCGTATCGCTGCCATCCCTGGGGCAACACTATGATCCTCAGCATAATTAAAATCAAATCATCGAGGGCGAGAGGAGCTTTAGCGCCGACGCTCGCTGAGCACTTGACTCAATTTTCTCGCCTGTTTTTCTTTACTCTAATAACACTGTATCTCCGTCTCTTTTCCTTCCAGAGGGTCCGTTATGTCCCCTGTGTGGACGGGTCATACAGAGGGTCCGTGTCCCCTGTGAGGAGAGGTCATTACAGGATTAGAGGCAAATGAGGGCCTCAGAAGGATCATACCACCACCCAGGGACGCTTTAGTTTCCAATTCACCTCAACTCTGACTGACTTCGGTTCATTTTTTTTGCCGGCAACTACACTATAAGAACCTGATCGTTAATTTAACTCTGAAAGTGTCAAATATATCAAAATGGGGAGGGAGAGACAGAGCGAGAGACAGACAGAACGACGAGAAACGAGAAAGAGAGAGAGAGAGAGAGAGAGAGACAAAGAGAAAGAGAGACCTTTATTGATCATTAGGGAAATCGTTGTCATCGCAGCACCTCAGTAAGAAGTGAAACAAAGATTAATGTAAGGGTATGGAGAACAAGAGCAGAATAAGTTGTAAGTAAGACAAAAATAGGACAGCAAAATAATAATATGTTGTGTTTGCTTCAGGGACAGCAGGGTAATGTGAAGGACAAACACCAGCAGAGTAATGGACAGTGTGTGGCCATGTGGAATGACAAGTGCCTGAGTCGTCTCAAAGCCCCGGGGCTCAAGGCTCTCTCCCTGTGGCTCTCGGAGCAAATCTAAACAAAACAAGCTGTATTCAATCTGTATCCGTTCTTATACCGTTGCTGTCGCAAGGGCAGAAAAACCTCTTATCTCCACATTTTCTTTTCGTCAATTATTAGCGCCCTTACTTGGCCAAAACTGCAGAGTCACACCAAAGCACCAAAAATAGCAATCGACAATTGCTCGAAACTCGCTCGTTCCGAGCAATTGTAGATCTGCTACTTTTGGCTGGCTTTCTTATTAGAATCCTGAAAAGTAACAGCTCTGGACATATGAGGTTTGCACCAGACGGAAGACGATGCATCCATGTAGTTCTTACTCGTTACGTGTTACTTGCACTGAAGTACATACCGGTATACGTATACATGTATTTATGTGCACCATACAACACGTTCCATAATCCTGATACTAATCCGCCTATTTTAAGACGATGGGTTAAGAGGATCAAGCACAGTATGTACACATCTCCAGGTTGCTACTATGGCATGTTTTCTGCAGCTGAATATAATATCTTGGAAAGGATGAGGCCTAGATTAGAGGATGAGCTCTGGGCCAACTACACTATAGGCAGCTGGCCTGTTCCACTGCATGTTGGCATATCATGGCCATCATTAACCCATTCTGACCTGAGATCAGATTCATATGAGGTTTCCACTGGACACGCACTGGTCTGATTAACCCATTCTGACCTGAGATCAGATTCTAAAAATGTCAGTCGTTCTTCGATTTTTCAAAAATAGCAGACCTACAAGCTCGTAGCGCGCCACTCGGTGGCGCGCTATGAGCTTGTAGATCTGCTATTTTTCAGTAGCTTAAAGCATAACATGATGCTAACACCAAAATGGGTTCCCGTTCAGAATGGGTTAACGTTAGAAAATGTGTGTTGCCGATGTGTCTAACTCGTGGGCGGTGTAGCGCGCGCGCACACACACACACACACACACACACACACACACACACACAGCCCCTTCAGGACAGATTGCTGCATGCGTGTGTGACGTCAGACAGTCTTCTAAGGCCGATCTGAACGTAATGGGAGTCAAACTGATCATGGCTTTATACAAATATACAATATGCCTGGACAAAATAAGGTTTGACAGTGGTGATTCGAACTGGCAAGGTGTTATGAGACTAAGGTCTAACTGTCCCCACAGCTTAAATGAGCCATGACATGGTGGCACGCCAATCTGAAAGTGAAAAGAACATCACTTCCCAGGTTTGGCATTGTAGTCAGTAGGAATGATCCATATTGGCTTTATTACAATATCCGATTTTCCGATATTGTCCAGCTCGTGATTTCCAAATAAACAAGTATAAACCAGGCACACCCATCTCTGTAGTTGTTAGTCAATATCTGCCTAGGGGGCGCTCAACTCACCATGACCATCCTGCAGGAACCGTGGCGCGGCACCACCACGCTGCGGAACGACGACGCGCCCCGGGGCGGGACGCGGGCGCGCGGAGGGGGAGGGGCGGTCACCGCCGCCACCGCCGCCGCCCGGTCGGGAGGAGGAGGGGCCGGGGGCCTCGCCATCGAGCCCGCCACAGCGGCACCGGTGGAGAAGGACAGGGTGAGAGACAGCGGGACGACGGGGTGGTGGTGGACGACGCTGGGGGGACACTGGGGCAGCCGGCGCAGGTTGTGGGAGGGGCAGGGGGCCGGCGGTGGGGGCAGACGGCAGGCGTCACCGGGGACCCCTAGGTGAGGAGGCTGTGGACAGACGGAGAGGACAAGTCAGAGACGCTGTGGACAGACAGGGGGACAGAGAGGACAAGTCAGAGACGCTGTGGACAGACGGGAGACAGAGAGGATAAGTCAGAGACGCTGTGGACAGACGGGAGACAGAGAGGACAAGTCAGAGACGCTGTGGACAGACGGGAGACAGAGAGGACAAGTCAGAGACGCTGTGGACAGACGGGAGACAGAGAGGACAAGTCAGAGACGCTGTGGACAGACAGGAGACAGAGAGGACAAGTCAGAGACGCTGTGGACAGACAAGGGGACAGAGAGGACAAGTCAGAGACGCTGTGGACAGACAGGAGACAGAGACGCTGTGGGAGGACGGGAGAGACACAGCGACCAGTCAGAGAGGATGAAACACACACTCCACCACCCCGCCTTGTCTGTTTCGCATCAGCCGCAGTCGTGTTAACCTCCTCCCCTCTCTCAGCGCCTTCCTTCCCTTTTCCGAGCTGGCTGTCGGGGGCGCATAAATCAAGTGCTCCTGGCGGTCCACTCTCTCTCTCCCTCCCTACTCCCTAGGTGCTGCTCAGGTAGCGTATCACACGCACACACACACTCACACACACACTCACACACACACACACACACACACACACGCACACACACACCTCCCTCACCTTGCGCATCAAAGGCTGCCACGAGCACCACGAGTCTGCTCTGTGGTCAGGCAGACAACCCCACGCACGCACACACGCACGCATATGGGCAGAGCTAACGGCGCAGAACACGGGCCAAAATGTGAGTCTGCTTGTTATTCAACACTTGGCCAGACTTGTACTGTGTATGTGCGCTCAACAATGTACACCCAGTACATACACATACTCACGCACACACACACACACACACACACACACACATGAACACGCACGCACACTGTACCGATTTAACACAGCTCCTGACAACTGGAAAATGACCTCACCTGCACTCCGCTTACATCAAACAGTCTGACATGGTTTCTCTTCTTACCGTACAGCGTCCCAACGAGAAGCACATGCTGCCATAACTAAAGAACACCAATCCCCCCCCTTCCCCCCCCCCCCCCGTAATGTACAACAGCAGACACAGCGTGTCTGGGGCGGCAGCAGCGGCGGTGCGCGTGCCAGCCTGCCAGAACGCAAAGACATGTCAAAATCAAACCTCATCTCCTCCTCCCGCACGGCTGTGTTTATTCGAACCCATGTTTCAAAATGGATCACAGGCCCCCCCCATCATTGTTACGATGAAGCCAGGCAATCACTGCGTCGTTAAGGCAACGTGGCTTAGACATTCTGTACGGAGCAGGGGCAAGAGAGGTTGCCGCCGTGTTTCTCAATTATCCGCGAGCCGGTGGTTGGACTCCGTAACGAGAATGGACAGACAGCCGCATGCGATGCATCAACATTCCCCGCGTGTGAGACACGCGTCAGGATAAATCAATTCCTGCCACCTAAACAGGGCTGCTCTCTCTCTCTCTCTCTCTCTCTCTCTAATGACAAGAAATGTATGGACGTGTCATGGCGTGCCACGGTGTTGTTGCCTTCACCGCCTGCCGGCTGCCATTATCACGGCCTCCGCAGCATGCGTTGGCCACGCAGGGCGCGGCGGCCTTAATTGGATTTGAATGAGCTGCCGTTTGTGTGAAAACAACATGCCACTCTCTGGGAGAGAATGATTTAGCATTTTTGAGAGAGAAAGAGACAGAGAGAGAGAGAGAGAGAGAGAGAGAGAGAGAGAGAGAGAGAGAGAGAGAGCTGTATGCATGCATGTCTATTATACTGTACAGGCAGGATGAGCTTTAAATACATCAGTGGTGGGAGACAGTATGTTTTACATACAGTACCGTAAGTGAAAGTATCAATACTGCAATGTAGAAACTAACACTCCGTTACGTTAAGTAAGTACAAGTCTGGTATGTTAAAATGTACTAACCAACTGTACATGCAAAAGTGTTGGCAAACAAATGTACAATGTACAAAAAGTAAAAGTACTCGTTATTCTTTAATTCTTGATTACATATTTATGTATACATTGCAGTATTGATTTTTTTTCTCCTTTATTTACCGTGGGGCAGTAGCTGAGCACATAGAAACACCCAGACAGACACACACATTAAAACCTGGGAGCTGACCAGTACAACCACAGTCTTATATATATACTGTTGGCCACTAAGCAGCTCCACTGGAGCAGTTGGGGGTTCTTGGGAGTGCCTTGCTCAAGGGCACTTCAGCGGTGTTAGGTCTGTGATGACCAATCACTTCCTGACCCAGATTTTTCCTGCCCGTCCGGGGGAATCAAACTTGCAACCTTTCGGCAAGGTAAGGTAATAATGTTGTACCTTTTCCACCACTGTCATTTTATATATATTTTGTGTGTGTGTGTGTGTGTGTGTGTGTGTGTGTGTGTGTTAACCTTGAAAATTGCTCCGTGAGGCAGTGGTGGGCTTCTGCACACTGACTGTTGTGGGTTAGGAGGACTGGAGGGTCGGCTTGGGCCTCCACCACTCACTGACCTGTATGAAGACATCACATGAGTACACAATGTGGGGGTTTGTTTAGGGACACTTCAACGTGTGTTACGGGGCACAACAGGTGACCTTTTGAATCTCTACCGACTATTACTAAGCCTGTCGTTTTCAACACAACCTTCCCCCCCCCCCCCCCCCAAGGCCCCAACATGACAAAGGCATTTCAGAAAATGCTGTAAGGTGGCTGTTTTTCGTGTTTTTTTTACGTGCTTGCTTTCATGGTAGAATTTTTCAGGGTGCATCACAAGTCAAGGCAGCAGCACATCTCTCTTCCATGGGCCATAGACCGTAAGGTAAATGGTGCATTTATACTGTATAGCGCCTTTATCCAAGGCGCTTTACAGAGATTGTGCATTACATTCACAGACACACACATTCATACACCGATGGCAGATGACAGGCAACGGCTAACTGCTAAATCCCCAAACAGTGTTGTGGCAGGGGGCGGGATCAAGGTGTCTGTGAGTGGGGTGACAGGGCTGGCTTTGCCATGAAGCTCACAGGCGCACCTGCAGCAGATTGTGGCAATTAAATGAAGGACAGCTGCTGTGTATATAAGGAAGCTAATGTGCTTGTGTTCTCTGTTGCAGTGAGAGGCTGGGTCCAGAGAGAGCCACACAAAACTCCACATTCCTGCCTGTTATAGTTGTATGTTTAATGTCACACGGTGACTGTTTAGTTCATGTATAGGATTAGTATAGGATTCACATTGAGGACACTCTGTGACTTGTTACATTTTAGTTTTGGCTCCTGTTGATGACTGAGATAGTTTGTTTGTTGACCAATTCCCTGGCTTAAGAGGAATAAACAGCCTACTTGAGAACAACTGCCTGTGTCGTGTCCTTCCGTGCCCTGGGTTGTGACCTGCTTGGTCACAAGTGTATTTAAAAAAAGATCGAACGAAAATGGAGCTTTATAAGTGGTTAAAGAGCTCAGAGAACAACAGGTGTTGGTGGTTAAAGAGCTCAGAGAACAACAGGTGTTGGTGGTTAAAGAGCTCAGAGAACAACAGGTGTTGGTGGTTAAACATCACCTGAGCTTCTCCATGGTGTTGTTCTTGTTGGAGAGGAGCACGCCCAGCAGGCTCTTCCTCTTGATGCAGAAGAACAGCCCAGCAGCCAGGAAGCTGAGGAGAGCCACCAGGATGCCCACCGTCACACCGCCATGGTCTGCACGCACACGCACACACGCACGCAGGCACACGCACGAACACACACCACGTTATTTACAATGTAGGAATTTACAACAGTGATTCCCAACCCTTTTAATTTCAAGGACACCGATGTTCATATGTACCCCCGCCCCCACTCATCTGATATCATTTGCAATCTCGGGGACTGCAATTTACATACAGTAGTAAAATCCTCTGTTTTGATTTTGACAGTGACGCATAGGGTGACCAGATGTCCCTCTTTGCGTGGGACAGTCCCTCATTTCCAAGACTTTTCAGGCGTCCCACAAATTGAGACCCTGTCCCACATTGTGACTGACAGTCAGTGTTCAAATACCCTAATAGTTAGTCCCCTAATAGTTGGCCTTCTGTTGTAAAGTTCCCTCATTGTCTCTTCCTGCAAGATGTGGTTTTAAGCCTGTTAAAATAGCATACAAATAAAAATAAAGCATGATTTAAAAAAAAAAAGTGAGACACCAGAGGAGTTTATAAATGATAGCCAATAGGCCTATATGGTCGAATATGACATCAAGGCATTTCATAGCAACTCAAGCAGTAAGTTGCTAATCCCCGTCCCCCCATCCCACTTGTCCCACACAAGCGATACTTCTGTCCCTCAAATGAGCAGTTTGGATCTGGTCACCCTAGTGACGCAATGGGCCGGGAGTACAAAGAAAACCAAGTTGCAGGTGAACATCAAACCAAGCATTTTTCCTAAACAACATTGTTAGCAGAAGAAGAACACGTATAATAAGGAAAGAGGAAAACGCTGGTCTATTGTGGTCAGGCTGTTTAAAAGGTAGACAAAATGTTCTTTGAAGTGCTCTTTGAAGGAATGAATACATAAATAAATAAACAAATAAATACATCATGTGTACTGTAGCCTTCATATACAAACAGATGGTTTGTACATCCCGCCCCGAAGCAGTGCCACTACTGTCTCTGCTTTCGTCCTTTATTTAATACTCAATACAACAAACAACCATCGTCTGTTGTTTTCTCTGGTACTTTGGCCAGAAATCCCCAGAAAATCTTTCAGCAATGTTTCTGTTGTTGTTTTTCTCAATGCATCACTAGATTAACATAACACATGTTTCTGCTCTGTATATGAAAGCAAGTGCATAAGAAGTAGATGATCAGCCCTAGTTGAATGAATAACAAACAAATGCAATGTGTCCCTAAGACGAGTGGTTCTCAAAGAATGAATCACTTTAACTTTAATTTGATTCAAGCTCACACAACGTGTCACGATGCAAACATTGTGAGCTTCTAGATCTGCAATCTTTGAGCCATTTTGAAAAGCATTGACAAGCCATAGTAATTGTGGAAACATTTTGAATTTCTTCAATACAAATCTTCTCATTTACACTGGCAGACAAATCTAGCCTGAATCAGATCTGTGCCACATCGAGATTGAAATCCGATTGGTTTAAATGAGTCCAACATGTCACATGACTCATTTAAACAAATCAGATTCCAGTCTGGATGTGGCTCAGATCTGATTCAGGCTGGATTTGGCTGCCAGTGTAAACGGGGCCTTATAGGAGCCCCTGGCCCCCTCAGCTGTAAACAGGGCCTTATAGGAGCCCCTGGCCCCCTCAGCTGTAAACGGGGCCTCATAGGAGCCCCCTCAGCTGCGAGTCTGCGCGGCCAAATACACATCAATTTTGGGGTCTTTGACATGAACATGTTTGAGAAGCAGCCGTGCACACAGACTGTGGACCAGTGACCTATACGCGCAGTACGCGCTGTGTGTAGGGCAACACGCCGAGGGGGGCAACAAAATGTGCCAAAACAATTTTCTCTGCGGCTCTGCCTCAGAGAAAACAGTGAAAATAGCCGATCTGCATGAGGAATAGCAGCACTCTCGTCGGGAGGGGGGCAACACAAATATCCTACGAGTAGGGCAACCAAATGGTCAGCTACGGCCCTGCTGTGGACAGATGGGAGAGTTACCTGCAAATCTCACCGGGCCGCTGTCCACGCTACCCCCGAAACCTGCGTTGTCACAGAACGGAGGGGCCCAGTGGGCCTCGCAGTGACAGTTGTTGTTGTTGTTGCACACCTGCATTATCCAGGAGGAGGAGCAGGAGGAGGAGGAGGAGGAGGAGGTGGAGGAGGGGGAGCAGGAGGAGGAGGAGGCGGCGGAGAAGCAAAGGAAGAAGAGTATTAATACAAAACATACATTAATCACTTAAGTGCCATTTTTATTCTTTCGCTATTTGAAAATAGCAGATCTACCAGCTCACTACATGTCGCAGTTGCGACATGTTTTGTGAGTTTGTAGATCTGTGGTTTTCGAAAAAGGTTGGACAAAATGCGGTAAGTTTAACATAGTTCTGTAATGCCGGGGCTCCACTGGGCACTTCTCCGTCGCGTGCGTCAAAAAATTAACCGGGGCAATTTTAATGCAGCCACGCAACGCGGGCAGTGGAGCCACCCTTCATTGATTAAAAAGGGAACATTCCCTGACGGTGACGGAGACGCGACGCTGACGTGCCCGGTGGAGCCCCGGTGTAACGTGTAACACCTTTGTACTTTTACGTAAGTAACATTTGAATATAGGCCTTTTATTTCTCATATTGTTGTATATAACTTACTACTTTTACTTGTTAAAAATGTGAGTTAGGCTATGCTCCACTCATTGTGCAGGGCGGGCGGTACGCGTGTAAAAGCGGTTGGGTCCTAAATGCCCTCTGTGTAACGGTCCCCACACCGCCAGCACCACAACACAGCAGCGCATACATACTGTATATAGTTAACAGGTGACAAAAGCGTGGGCGAGTGGACTTTACGAGCGTTGGCTCTCAGTCCTCCAGACCTCGGTGAATGACGTCGCCGCCGCCGCTAACAGATACAGATGTCTGAACATGCTCCATTTACCACTGAGACGTCACCCTCCACTATGTCACCCCACCGTCGCCTGCATGGGTCACCAGAGCACACGCTTTCCCTTCACCCTACACCTCTCTCTCTGTGTCTACTCTCCCCCTCTCTCTGTGCTCTCTCTCTCCAAACACTCTCACTCCCCCTCCTCCCTCTCTGTCTCTCCACCCCTCTCTCTCTCTCTCTCTCTCTCTCTCTCTCTCACCTTCCTGCTCCATATAAGGGCGGAGTGGTGAGGGGTCCAGTGGGGTTCTCTGGTGTGGTAATAGTGAACAGCTGTGGGCTGCTCTTTGAAAGGTACGACATCTTGATCTGATCGATGTGGCGGGTGGTGGGGGGGGGGGGGGGTTGTCTGGGTCAGCATGCTTCTATGTCTGTGAATGAGCCATGGCTCCTGGATGTACAACTCAGTGGTCCTCCAACCATTTCATTTCAAGGTCCCCCCATGACTCTGAGACCGTTGCAAATGGACACTCTCTCTCTCTCGGCAGTGTTGGTCAGACACAGCGCTGCTGAGTGGAGGGGCGGCACCTGCCGGAGAAGGCGGGGGAGATTATGACACTCCACAGGCGCCGCAACTGGCGATAACAGCCGTGGGCGGCAGTGTACCGTGGCTCTGTGACATGCGTTGTTGGTAGGACACATGCGTTGTTGGTAGGACACATGCGTTGTTGGTAGGACACATGCGTTGTTGGTAGGACACATGCGTTGTTGGTAGGACACATGCGCTGTTGGTAGGACACATGCGTTGTTGGCAGGACACATGCGTGGCTGGTTAAAATTAGTTTTAGATGTGCAACACCGGCACTCTCAGCCAAATATGAATCACCTTGAACAATTGATCAGCCGTGGTCCAAAGACGCTAGACGGGTGGCATTTCATCAAAAAATAAGTGAAATATGAAAATCCAATACTTCAAATCACACAAAGTCAAACAAGCGTGTCTCTGCCGCTGCCAGCCGGGGGCTTCTTGGCCAAAAATACAGCCTCGCTTTCACATTTCTTCTGCCGGGAGTTTTGGGACAAGGACGACCGCCTGGGAGTCAAAGTATGATGAATGGCACTTAGAGCCGAACATAAATGAAGCCATTATGTCTAATTGATTGAACCTTTCAGTGGCTGTGGATGATTGATGGCCCAACGGTATACCCATACCCGCCGTATGCTGGGCGTTGTGAACACTCTCTCCACCCCAGTGAGCCCCAAAGTACAGAAGGCACAGTGAGCAAATAGCTGCAGCAGGTGGGGACTGTTAACCCATTCTGACCGGGAACCCGTTTTGGTGTTGGCATCATGTTATGCTTTAGCTATTGAAAAATAGCAGATCTACAAGCTCATAGCGCGCCACCGAGTGGCGCGCTACGAGCTTGTAGGTCTGCTATTTTTGAAAAATCGATGACTCGACTGACATTTTTTAGAATCTGATCTCAGGTCAGAATGGGTTAATCAGACCAGTGTGTGTCCAGTGGAAACCTCGTATGAATCTGATCTCAGGTCAGAATGGGTTAAGCGGAAGCTTAGAGTTATACTTATGGGCGCGGGACCAAAGAACTGCCGATCTACCGAGCTCACATCGCGCTGTGAGCTTGTTTTGCGATGCACGACGACACCGCCTTGGCGATCGGGTCAGGAAATCCAGAGGTTATCAGATCAATTGGATATGCATGTGTACTACTACTCACCCCTCGACTGCTGCATTTCGCCGAGCAGTCGTGCACGCCGAAAACGCTGACATTCTGGCACTGTCGGTTCAGGCACATCTACGACGGGGGGGAGAAGACGTGAAACGTTATCGGTGCGTGCTCCAGGGATGGGGTCATTAAGGATGGTTACGATTATGGCGAGAGAAATAATCATGGTTTTTAAGAATTTATTCCACAACACTATGTACACAGCATGAAATCACATCACATGAGCATCTGTAATTGAGATTTTTTTTTATAATATTCTCCCCACAAATAATACAATAGACAATACCACAGACAGTACCACAGACGAAAAACTGTCCAAGTCCAAATTTCATTCTGACCCCTACACGAAAAGGCCTCGTTGTCCTGACCCCTTTATCCATCATTTATACATTATGGATAAATAGTGTGGACTTAAACTGTTTTTCGTCTGGGGCATTCAAGACAATTACTATCCAAATAGTACATAGAACATAAAAAATAAACAATAAACCAAAAGTATGTCTCTTTGGAAGTAATTAAATCTTTAAACACCCATGTCTGTCTACAAAATCGTATTTCCACTTGTTTTTTGGGGAGTTTTTCCTCTTAGTAAAGATGAAGTTAATAGTCCCAAATCCAGCAGTTCACAGAGGGTTTGCGACGGAACATCTTACAGACTTTGATCTGAAGGGATATAAAAGGGAGAGCCTATGAGCCTTCTGCTAATGAATCACTGACTGTCCCCTTCAGCCTGGAAACCGCCTGGCCGTGGAATACGGGACATTACCATGTTTTAAGTATTTTTCAAGTCATTTACAAGTTGTTTGGTGGTGTGGATCAGGGACTCCTTGAAGGCAACCCACCAAAATAACTCCACGCTGGGAAGCGAAGGTTTCGGCGAGAGTGTGCAAGAAATAGAATAATTTAACCACTTGAACCCCAATTAAGGCATTCCATATTTTGTGGGGAACATATCTGTGCTCACACATAGAGCACGTACATATAGGCCACAATTATTACATAATTGCCTAATCAGGATAATTTTAGATAATCACAATTATCTTTGCATCGTCTTAATCACAAACAATTTCCATGTTGAAAAATGTTCATACATTTTCAAACATTTTCCAAAACAGCAGAAATAGCAGATCTAGCTTACTGGTTTTTTTTAAGTATAAAATCATACAATTTGTCTGTAATTTCTTTGTATATTTAAAATATTTGTCATAATACGGCCTTGTGCAATTCGTGTTATGAAGCCTAAAAACCAAACCGAAATTTAATTTGAAGCCATATGTTCCAATGCTCAACGCCAAAAAACACAATTAAATTGTTAATCACAATCATTGCGTGACAATAAATCATCAAATTTGCAATGGTGACAGCCCCAACAACACAACGACGTGAATGTTGTGAGAGCCTGTAGATATTTTTTCGACGAATGGAGGTCAGGACAACAGATGTTCAGGGGAAGGAGAACTACACTTTTACCCCGCCCTACGCCCAAATCACGGGCACTACGGTACTTAACCCATTCTGACCGGGCACCGACTGACATTTTTAGAATCTGATCTCAGGTCAGAATGGGTTAATCAGACCAGTGTGTGTCCAGTGGAAACCTCGTATGAATCTGATCTCAGGTCAGAATGGGTTAATCAGACCAGTGTGTGTCCAGTGGAAACCTCGTATGAATCTGATCTCAGGTCAGAATGGGTTCATCAGACCAGTGGGTGTCCAGTGGAAACCTCGTATGAATCTGATCTCAGGTCAGAATGGGTTAAACCCTGCCGAACCACCCAGAAGCCTCTATGCTTCACGCGTTGCACACACGCCACTTCCCTACAGGCTTCTCGCATCACACCTCCACCCCATTCACCTCCACAGTTACTCTTTTTCCTGCTCCCCTCCTTCTCAATTCCTATAGAGGGTATGCGTGTGACCTCATCGTACCTGGAAGTTATGCGGGAACGCCCACTGAGTGGCAAAAAACTACTTTCTGGCCTTGACAGCCCATTCATCCAAACAGAAAAGTCCTGTCTGATTGCATTAAACAATGTTTAACTCACCAACACTGCAGCTGTACGAAAAGCTTGAGTTATCCTCTTTCTATCTGCAAAGTTTTTGTTTCATAAAAATCCACCATAGAAACGTAATGATCTACTTTCTGTCGAGAAATGCCCTGCATTTGATTTATTTTATTTAAGTGTCAGAGTTTGGAAGTGCTTGTTTCTCAATAACACAACATTTTGCTGCCTCCTGCATTATGTTTCTAAATGTCACATAATTTATGTGACATTTAGAAACAGGTGGTACGGCAGGACAGTTGAGTGATTTCCAACAAGCACTTGATCCAAACTCCAACACTCCATGCTGCTCAATGTCTTGCCACTCAGTCTAGATGAGGGGGGCGTGTCCATGCATGTGCATGCTCTCTATTCAAAGAGGGCACGAGAACACATTTACATCGCTAAAGTGGAACAAAACGATCAAAACAAAACTCTCCGTTCTCTCCTATACTCTCTGTCTCCCTCTACCACGTCTCAGGTTCCTGCTGGGCGTCCCCGTCCAGTCCGCACGAAGCCGTGCCGACGATGCAAACGACCTCCTCCCTAAATACTTGTGGGTCAGCATGCAACCCTCCCGGGAACCTACGCCCCCCCTTCCCCTCATCCATTATTTTTTGATTCAATAAACATCTTCAACCTCTCTCAAAGGTGTGGTTCTTGACTCGTGAAAGAGATGTAGTGTAGAAGGGAAACATCGGTGCAAGTACAATTGCAATTCAGGTAATTTTTTTCTAAGAACAGGGTTTATGTATTATGTAAGTGTATATGTACAGTATGTATTATGTAAGTGATAAAAAAGAGACAGCTGAGGGCAGAGGCCGGAGTGTGCTGGAGGGTTGGAGGCTTCCAGAAGAACCCAACCAGACTAATGAGGTTGATGATGACCGTATCGACGAGCGATCAGGTCCAACTCCTCCATAAGCCTGACTAATGATGTCCAGCAGGCATCTGTGGAACATTCAGTACAACATACTGTACAGAGTGTCTGTGTACTGCCATGCCAAGGCAGCCTGCAGGCCCATCCTGGATTAATACACTGACGAACACACATCTTAGTCCCAGTCTGATGTCACTCCACACCGCCATCGTTTTTCCACCGTCACTGCCCAGGGTTTGGCCAACACGACACACTTTCACCGACATTCTTTAAAAGTCATACTGTGTAACTCTTTTTTGAGAGGCGCCATGAGCCCCTCCAACGCCTGGCTTTGTGTGTGGCATCATGTGGCAGTCAAGTCTAGGACGTATTGTGTGTGCCCCAATCCCCCCCCCACCCCATGTCGTCATGTGGCAGCCGAGGTCTATGACGTATTGCGTGTGAAAAAGATTTAACAACACATCCTTGGCAGAACATATTTTTGTGGCCCAATACATACCAATTCGGGCGCCGTTGGCGTGACAATGTTAGAGAAGCACTGGTCCAAGGCTAAGCCCATTAAGCTGATATGAGGGGACTCACCCGGCCGTCTCCACACTTGGTACCGGTCAGCACCAGGCCGGGGTCGGGCATGTCGTCGCCGAGGTAGACGTGGGTCCCTCGGCACAGGATGCGCCCCCCTTCCTGCAAGGGGATGTTTGTTTCTATGGAGACGGCGTTGGTGCCGATCACGGGCCGGTTGGCCCCGCCTTGACACTGGATTTTTCCGCACTTGGCGTCTCTGAGAACACAAACAGAAAAGGGAACCAAAACAACAGCAACGTGTTAATAGAATGACTGACACTGTTTAGGAGGATAATACCTCGCTGTGACACAAACAGGACATAATGACAACAGCGACAATAGCAACGTGTCCATAGAAGAGAACAACACCTGACTGTTTTGCCCCAAATTAGGGGCAGATTGTTTTGTGTTCTGCTCGTGGCATAGTCTGAAGAACACAGGGTTACATTGTGGCCTCAAGGGGGGCCTCCAGGGGGTATGCAGTATGTCTTTGCTGCCTGTCGGGGGAAGAAACCTACTATCTCTATCCATATTTTAACTTTAACTGTGTGTTTGTTTTTTTTCCTCCATAAATTAACGCCCTACTTGATTATACAACCAGACAGTGGCCTTGTGGTTAGAGTGTCCGCCCTGAAACTGGGAGGTCGAGGTTCGATCCCCGGCCAGGTCATACCAAAGACTGTAAAAATGGGACCCAATGCCTCCCTACTTGGCACTCAGCATCAAAGGGTTGGATTGGGATTGGGGGGTCAAATCTACTAATCAAATGATTCCCGAGCGCGGCACGGCTGCAGCTCACCGCTCCTTGGTTGCGGCTCACTGCTCCAAGAGATGGATGGGTCAAATGCGGAGAACAAATTTCACTGCAGTAACGTGTGTGACAAATCGTATGACTTTGACTTTGATTATCCCATTCTGACCGGGAACCCATTTTGGTGTTAGCATTATGTTATGCTTTAGCTATTGAAAAATAGCAGATCTACAAGCTCATAGCGCGCCACCGAGTGGCGCGCTACGAGCTTGTAGGTCTGCTATTTTTGAAAAATCGAATAGCGACTGACATTTTTAGAATCTGATCTCAGGTCAGAATGGGTTCATCAGACCAGTGTGTGTCCAGTGGAAACCTCGTACGAATCTGATCTCAGGTCAGAATGGGTTAAACTAGTAGTACAGCGTCACACTGAAGCATCAAATGTAACAGCAACCGGGAATCTGCTACTTTTTTTACTTCTTTTTGAATTATTTGAATCCTGAAAAGTGACAGTTTGGGACATAATGAGGTTTCCATCCAACCGTATACATCCTGTCATTATTCAATCTTTAAAAAAAATGGTAAAAAAAACCAAACAAAACCCAACAACAACTATAAGCAAACAGTGTCGCATTGTGTGAGCTTCTAGATCAGCTCATTTAATTAATTTATT